>NC_066595.1:482500-782500 GCF_905475345.1 Vespula vulgaris | reverse complement strand
AAAAGACACGGAAAAAAACGATTCGCTCACCTAAATGTATCGATACAAGTTTCCTTCGATTACGATTAGATATTTTTCTATCGCGAAACGTGCGAGCTTCGTAAAAAGTCGATCGATTTATCGAAAATTTACGAACCACATTGGTCTCGATTGATACAAGTAGATTCATTCATGCGAGAAACGAATAAGAAGAGTCGAGTTTATCAAAGAACGTAACATCTTCGATATACGCGAGGAGATCTAAACATCTGTAACCTTCAACGATGAAATTAGAGAACGAACTGAACGATTTCTCGGTGCAAGTTTGTAAGGAACCGTTTTCCGTATATTACCAGACCGTAACTGTATTACCAGAAACGTTAAACAAATGGGGGCCGTGGCATCGCTAAGAGTACTAATTATTATGGATCGCGACGTCGCGACGCTTAGGAAAATTTTCACTCTACATAATTCTCAATGTGACGCTCCGTAAATTTGTCCCATTAATATCTTTCATTAATATCCTTCTTTCATCTTTAACTATCGTCTATCTGTCTATTCTATCCTATCGATCCTCTTTCGAGTAGCTACAAAATTTTACGCTTCGCGAGAAAAACATCGTTGTCTCGTGCGAATCGATGTTTCTTCTAATCTCTTCTATTGTTCTTCTTTTTTTTCTTGTCCTTTTTCTTTTTCTCTCTTTTACGAGTTTCGATCTCATTTCCAATAAATCTATTCCGTTAATAAAAAGTTTCACTAATCCATATCTTCAATACGTCATTGTAGAATGAACATTCATATCGATGCAAAATTTGACCCAGCGAAGTAGCATTCTTCTATGGTGTATTAGAGCAGCCGATTAGCAAGTACCTAATCGAGTCCCGTTCGGTCGATACTCTAAAATCTTTGAGCATGGGGTGATAATTGCACGTAGATTCGTTGGTTAGACCAGAGATAAGAGTGTTGTTCATTTCATTTTATTCGTATTCTATTTCTTCTTACTTTTATTCTTAAAACTAAAGTAGGTGCACAGTATATACGCCTATGTATTATATACGTTTTGGCAAATATTTCCGATAGGACAGAATTAAGAATAAATATTAAGTATTTTGATTTTTCTTTATTAAAAAAAACACACACACAACAAAAAAAACAAAAAAGTAGTCGTTGAAAGAGAGAGATTTTTTATTTTTTAAAAGATTATAGAACACATTCGTATCTCGGATCGCAAGGTACGTACATCAAAAGTACGTACATCTTCAGGGGATGAAGATGGGGCTATAGAGAAAGAGAGAGAGAGAGAGAGAGCATAATTGGTCGGCCGGAATGCGACACGATCAGAATTCTCGCGTCGTTTTCAAGTAATCCTTCCGATTCCACCAATGCTCACTAATTCTGTTTTGTCGCGCCACTGAAAAACTGACAGAGAGAATTTCAAAGACGACGATAAGAAGCGGTTGTCGCCAAATATGCTCATTTTACATTACTCCCAAATTCAAAGGGTTACGTACGTGCGTCGTTCTTCGTTGACTATCGATCGAACTCACCATAAGAATTTTAACGATTTAGAAGAATTCGATTCATCGGTAAACGGACGATTCAACATACGAACAATTTTAAAAGAACCCGTGACATTTTATCTTCAATTTGTATAAAGACGTTTTTTGGGACAAGTAGCAGGTTTTTAGCTTAAATTACATTTATTTACATAACAATATATATACATATTACACTTGGATACTCAAAAAGAGTCTGTCCCCGACGAAACTGTCGAAAGTTGAAAATTCTCTTCGTTCTTAATCACTTGAGACTTTTCAAAATTTCGAAGGGATATAGTAACATGAAATAAAAAGTTAAGATCCCTTTCCAAATCTTTCCGCAAAACGTTCGATTCCAGTGAAGACACGATTGGTGAGATCCCACCAACCAACGTCATTGTTGTTCGTTCTACCGTGTCCAGTAGCCTCAGCTAGATGAGCGGGAAAAGTGATCTTGTGCCTGGCAATACTCTTTAATACTAATGCCGCTATATAAACGATAAAATAAATACTGAAGTAGAGCGGAATGTACCAAAGCTTTTTCCCAATGAAATAATACGAATAGGGTCTTTTATCGAGCCGCTGATCGTTCATCTCAGGTTCAGGCGTAGTGGAACGGTGATGATGATGATGATGAAATTCTGGCAAATGATCGTAGATCACTTCGTGATAATGATCGTGATCAGGAGGGTAATTATCGTCGTCATCGTTGTCGTCGTCGTCGAACGTTGGTCTATCAAATTCGATCGGTTTTGGTGCTGCGTGATCGTCGTACGAAGTTCCGGATGAGAAACTTGGAAAATCCATTTGATCATTCTGATGATTTGGGAAAGGATCCATTTGATCCTTGTACGAATCCATCGGCTAAAATCGAATATATTTAAAATATATTTATACATTGCATTATAATCCGTATCGATGAATACGTGATCAAATGAAACTTACTTTATCGTCCTCTATGATAGACGGATAATTATCCATTCCAATTGGTTTCGAGATCGGATTATCGATAATATAATCTTTGGGTTTGTCGTAATCGGTCGTTTTCAAATTATAAGGCCCAGCGTATACAGGCCTCGAATATCCCGATATACTCGAACTCGGCGGTTTATCGGGACTCGAATCAGCCGACGAAGACATCGAAGGACTCGATGAGACTTGTTGTTTAGCGCTGTGCTCGAAAATAGCTGGCGGACGAAATCTTTCTTGTATCTTGATTTTTGATTTCGTCGAGTCTAACTTTGCCAATAAATCCTCGTCTATAGTCGAGTACCTGAGGACAGTATTTACACAGTATTCTCTATATTTTTCTTTAAATTTAATCGCGAATCATAAATGAACCTACCGTTTTGTCGAAGGATAATCGACAACTTCTCCGGTTTTCAATTTTGGAGTTTTGGGTGGCACGTAAATCGGTGACACAGTGATAACGATGTCCTTAACACTTCTACTCTCGTTTTCGACGTTGCTGGAGACATTGGCTCGCGTTAATGCCCTTAACAGAAATATATATATATATATATAAACAAGAATATTACAAAATTCTTTTCGATTCTATCGCCCTTCAAAAAATTCAACTTTTCATTTGACAAGCACGTTTCCTTTTTTACTTCGCAAATGGACTTCACGATTTACATGGAACTATCCAATTTGTCATGCAAAAGCGCTCTCTTATTGTATTTTTATTTGACGTGCTGAATGAACCTTGTGATCCATGAAAATGGTCCGCTTCCGGTATTCTTCGTTTCTTGACCATTCTTCGATACTTTCGCGTATGACGTTATCTCCGGTAACGTCAATGTAAATGCTGTCGTCAAATCAAGGAGTAGAAACGCGAACAAAATTCGTGGTATCATCGTTGCTGATTTCTACGGATGAATGGTCAACGCCACCTAACTTCTGGACCTCATATAGACTCGTAACTGTAACGGCACGACTTACTGATGGGGAAACTTTTGTCCAAAGGATCGTGTTCAACTTCTAAATCAACAATTTCGATAGAGACGTTTTTGTTGAAAAAAAAAGAAGAAAAAGAAAAAATAGCGTTGTAATTTGTTGAACAAAAAGTTATGTCGATCGAGCATCGTATCGTTACTTTCTCGAGATAAAATTTGGCCATATCGATGACAGGGAAATTTTTAATATTTTTTTCTTTTTTTTTTACGACAAATTTTTGAACGAACGAAAAACTTCCGCCCGATTCTTCGCGCGTTCATTGATATTAAAATTCTGAAAAAGATTCCAATTGCACGTCAATACATATCCCGTCTAGTTTGACGGTACTAATGAGACCAAACGATGTCTGACTAAATCGCTCTAATTTTCTTCACAAACTATAACTTCACCGTTACGAGGATAATATTGTCATAACGACGTGTGAATTAAGAGAAAGACAAACAAACGTTAATCGACCTCGTACACGAGAAACTTTTTACACGAAAATACGTAACTCTTAATACATAAATTGAAGATGAATACTGTGAATTTGTTTGTTCAAAGAAATAAGATGAGAAAATATAGAAAAGGTAATAAGTAAGAAGAATAATAAGTAATCATTTATATTTATACGGTTTACAGGATCATCGTTTTCATAGAAAACTCATCATCCACTTGTAATGAAACATATCTATCTATTAAGCATATTATCGTACAGAAAAAGAAATGTATGTGTATGTATGTGTGCGTATGTATGTGTAAGGTAAAATTTGCCGTGTTTCCTGTCGAGGACAATATTTACAACGTACATTAACTATACAATTTTTATATACAAAAAACATTAACTATATAATTTACATACTATCGAAATCTTATTTATTATTAAATAACGTCATCGTTATAACAATTCGTATATACGAAACGAACTTAAAATTGTTATGTAAATTTGTAGAAAAAAGAGGGAAGAAAAAAAACAAAAAGAAAAAAATATATGCATGTATCTCTCGAAAGAACACACGATCGAATAATTAAGAATAAAAAGGGTTCGCACGTTCTTTCTTCCCTTTAATTCATCGTTCTTTCCTTCTTCGTAATATCCATAAGATTAATTAGAGATCTTCAAAAGGAACTTATAGGTCTTTTAAACGTTCGGTCGTAACTCTATCGTAATATTACAATCCTCGTCTTCTTGGCTCTCTAATTTATTAGGATTCATCAATCCGTTTTGTCCTTCGATTTTCTCTGGATTAATCGTAATCGAGGATTTCTCGATAGTCTCTAGATTTTTCGCATTGTTGATCGTTTCGAGATCCTTCGAGTCCTTCGGGGAGATATCCTTTTCCTTGACGAAACTCTCGTTGTCGATTCCAAGCGCATCGATCGACTTCTTCTCCTTTTCGTTGCCCGTTCGATGTTGATTCTTTTCGTCCAAAGCGATCTCAACGATACCACGATCAAGACCATTTTGATTCTCAGCGATCGTCTTTGGTTTTTTCTTTACAATGTCGTTGCCTTCGACTTGAGGCCTTTTCTTCAAATACAACGCATTGAAGAAGAAGTATATTAAACCGGTCACTAAGGAGATCACAGCGAAGATCTGATACGTCGGTCTGGTACCGAACGCTTTCATCAGATAACCACCGATCAAACTACCAGAACCTTTACCTGTGAACAAAATATGTATTACTCGAGTGTTTCTATATGTATGTAAGAACAATACAACGAGACGTTGAAATCGAATCGAACGATATCAAATATTATATTCTCTCACCAACTCCGTAATAAAGTCCACCGAGTAGTCCCTGTATAGAAGTGTCCGTAGTAGAGGTAGATAATTTTGCTGCGTAAGTAACAGCTGCCGTGAAACTGAGAGACGATGTCACCGATTCGAGTGCCTCGAAGATCAAGGTCAACCAAGGATTATAAATCAAAGAGTAACCTAAAACGATCGACGAATAATTGTCACTGAGCAACTCCTGTTAGAATCTTGTTTTTTTTTTTATAAAAATGTACGATCGATATTTTTGATTTCTTACCACAAAGCCTGACAGCGTAAAAGACAAAACCGATGAAAAGAACATTAGCATGGCCGATCTTCGATATGATTGGTCCAGAGAGAACGAGCAAAGGAATTCCTGCGATACCACCGACTGTTATGGTAATTCCCATGAGCGATCTGGAACCTCCTAAATCTTGGATCAACCAAAATAGAAAAGACTCGATGTATCCCCAAGCGGTTCCTGAAATATGTCGTTATCGTTACGTTTACGTTTCGCTAGATTTTTAAACGATCGATTAAACGATCTTGGTTTCCTCCACTTGAAATTTTCTTCTCACCGAGAATGAAGCATGCTATGAAGAGAGCAACCACTTCGACGTTCTTAAGAACGGTGAGAACGTCGCTGACAACGTTAGTCGCTGGCGATTTGAATTCCAAATTAATAGCTAACATAAGGAAACCCGAAATGAGCTTCAATGCGGCGTACAAATAAAATGCGGGTCTGGAAATAGAAAAGAATTTTTACGATCGTTGTTCAAGCGAATATAAATATAAATCGATTGGATCTTTCGATCGTTCGGGATTTACCTAAAGTCCGTGTATCCTTTGTCTCTACTGGCATAATCTATCAAAAGACCGGACAACGGAGATGATATCATACCACCGATACTTCCGTAAATTCTTTGAAGACCGTAATCTGCTTCCTGTTCTCTCAATATCGCAATGACTGCACCTTCGAACATGGCGAAAGTGGTTCCACCGATGATTCCTAAAATAATCGGACATTCATATTTTTGTTCGAACGATATCGACCTACATTGTTCGAATCGCTTACCAATAAACACTCTGATCACCAGGTATAACCAAAACGTCAATGTAATGTTATACTCGACTTGCATATCCATGTTCAAACATACTTCCTTTCGGGGCATACTAACGATACACTTTTTAACACAATTCTCGATATCAAGTATTTGATAAGGTTCCGGACTTTGGGCGTAATCAAGCAGTGGAACTTTTACGACGACCGTTTGATCATCTTCGTTAGAATTTTTACAAATTACTTTCTCGAAAATTTCACCGTTCCAGGATACTTTCTCCGCGATAAATTTTTGTCGTCCCTCTTCGATGTCCTCCTCCGTCATTTCCAATTTATTTAATTTCGATAAATACGACTGTCGGTTCATAGTTCGATCGAGTTTCTCCTACGATTTTTATAATAATGAAGAAACATGTATTTTCGTTAAATCGATTCGACATAATTACGTGACAATTTATTATCGGATCTCACTTTGGACGGATCAATGAATTCTCCGAAGGTACAAAGCGTTCGATTTTCGTAGACTTTAACGGAATCGAAATCCTCGAGGAAAGTCGATGGACTGCAAGAGAATTCGTAAAGTGGATTTGTCGGGAAGAAATAAGTGTTCTTCGACAAACGACGAACCGAAGTTTTAAAAAATTCGTTGTTCCTCAATTTACGATTTATTCTCATGTCCTGTATTTGGCCGATGTCCTGCGAAAAGAAATTTTTTTTTCTTTTTTTATTTAACCAAATGGAAGTCTACAAAAGATTTCTATTCGAATGAATAATGTAAAAGGTATAGATACCTGAGGGATATTATTTAAAGAGGCAGTGTACTTGAACGAATCGTTGGTACCCATTTTAAAATCGTAACTCATAATCGTGTACAATCTCGAAGTTAATAGGGCCTGCGAATTGGTTTCGTTCTGTTCGTCTATGTGACAGGCATACCTAAAAACGTCTTTACACTATTCAGATAACAATTATTTTTTTGATAGAGAAGATTAAAGCATGAATTGAATAAGACGAAAACAGGAAGGTGAAATACGCGAATCGGTATCTCGTTGAAAATATTATAACAATTATTTAGAATCAAGCTCGTCGTAATAATTATGATCTCCTTGGATTGTCATCTTGGTAGCTAAAATAATTAAAAGTAATTATCTTGCTATGCAATTACTTTTTTTCTCGAGATCAAACAGGAACACAATGGAAAGGCATGAATTTATCTAACAGAAAAAATCTCTAAATTTAATAGAAATAAATCTCTAATGAAATTCGTACTTACCCACAACTCTCTATCTTCGTAGCGATCTCTGAGCTCAAATCTGTTTCGCAAGGGTGGTTTTGACTCATCGAATATATGAGTTCGCCATTTTTACCTGCACAACTCGCGTCCATTATAACTCTCTCTGGAAATTCGACTGTAACTCTGCCTATTGGGACGAGTAAGAGAAGTAACGCTGCTACACCGCCAAGAGAAGAAAAGAATGATAATAATATCTGCAAGAGAAAGCAAAAAAAAATAAAATAAAAGAGAACCATCGTTAATCGACAAACCATGACTCTTTTTTCCTTACGAATAAAAACCCGTTGATTTACCCGAAAATTTCCAACTCGATCGGCAAACATCCCAGCCAATGGTGGCATCACTATAGCTGCGATAGGTGTAACGGCACTCATTATAGCTGTTTCCTCTACATTTATACCTAATTCTCTCATGTGAATCGTCAGATAAGGATAAAGTACGTAGAGCGCTGAAAGTAGGAAACATTCGATATCAATTTTGCAATTTATGAAATTGAGAGGACAATCGAAAAGATTTTTTTTTTATTTCTTAATACTTACTGGATGCTTGAACGAAGAATATCAATTTGAGAGGTAGCAATTCTTTGTGACGAAAATCTTTGGCGATTCGCCGAAAGAAACTCTTGATCAGCATCATTGTCTTCGTTTTTTCTGTTTTCTTTTTTTTTTTGGTAACTTTATACCTCGTTAACAGTTCATGAATAAATTAACGAATGATCTTATATCTCAATTCGATCGAGTTGTGTTATCATTCTCAATAATCGAGCCTCCTTTCGTAATCTGCGTATGAATCGACATGAATGGTTATTTATAGCATAAATTTAGACGAGATAAATATATTGTCAGAACGAAGACATTTCAAACCATTCGTAATGACATTATTTACGACAATATCAACTTGTAAACGAGTATTCAAATCAATGCAATCGTGTCTATACTACGGTTCAATGTAACAGTGCTAACTGAGGAGCTACACGAGCGTATCGATAAAAAAAAAAAAAAAACTCTTTTGTCATTCTTCTTATCCTAACACATTTTTCTCTCGTATTTACAAAGTTCAATAGAATGCGTCAATCATGATAACACGCTTTAATCCAATTAAAATACTTGTCCACGATTAATTATACCAACGTCGTATTTCAACTCTAATACGTTTTTATTACAATCAAAGACGAAGTAAAGAGTGATACTCAACTCGAATAAATACGTTTTTATTCAAATCAAAAATGAATGAAAGGATGATAAAGCTCGAGTACTTGACCGACTAACGACTAAAATCTAACTGAGAAGAAAACGGAAGGCATTTGATGTCGATGCCGTTTGCTTCCATGAGTTGGGCGTGTCAAAAAGGAGAATTACGTTTAATTTCACAGTGGACAAATGTCAAAGAGAGTAGAAGTATGTTTGTTAATCATTAACAGACTGGTGTCAACGTACCAGCAACGAATACGAATGTTACCTAACGTTGTTCTTACAAGTTATGTACATATATATGTACCTAAATGCAATAAAAAAAAAAAAAAGAAAATAGACACCAAATGAAGTTCGTTGTTCGATCTAAAATTCGACAACAAATCGAACCGTCGAGTTTTTTTTTTTTCTTAATCTTTTTCAGATAAAAATGTTTCAGATAAAAATTTTCAACAAGATTTCTCCGCCGTTAAAACGAGTGGATGTAAAGTGAAAAAATTAGTTTCAAGAATTCCGTAATACCGAGATCTTTTCGTTTAATTGTTAACCTTCGATCAACGAATTCTATCAATGATATATTTCACAAACGGCGACCCTGATAAAGTACGCCGTAATTCAATAGAAATGTCACGACTTTTACATAACGGTTTTACAATACATGACACATCGTGCCATGATACTTCCGTTCGTCCCAACGATAAACCATTGCCCTTCTTTAAACCGATCACCAAGTATAGTATTCGAATGATCAAGATTTTCCTTCATTCTTCATTTATATTCAGTGACGGTAACGATCGAACAGACCGAGTAACAAATTTTCTATGATTTTGATCACCTTCATCCGTGTAAAGAAAAAAGAAAGAAGCGAAAGAAAAAAAAATAACGAATCACCCGTAAAAGCGTTCATCGAACGCTTGACCAACCTTCGAGTCATGGACAAAAACGATTCTCGATACTTATCCCACATAATAAAATAGACCTCTTTCTCATCTTTAATTCATCGTACGAATCGATTCCGTCGTTGGAAGTGATCCGTAACAAGGAGCGAAAAATGCGAAGGAAAATAATTTTCGAAAGTTGTACGGAGATAAAAACGACCAATAGAATTTTTCTCTTAACGGAAGAATAAAATAACTCACCTATCTGTAGCTTTTTAAAAGCGTCCAAAGTTCGAAGTAATCGTATCGCTCTTGTGTATATAATATCGTCAAATAATCGATTTCTTACTAATCGTTTTATCGGCCAACGTGTTTACCGAATTTCTAATTCCGCTAAGGTCTAATCAATTTTAAGAGACGACTAATTTGAAAAAAGCGAATAATAAAACCTTGTTTTATTTTTTCCTTCCTTCTTTCTTTCTTTCTTTTCTTTTTCTCTTTATGTCTATAGCTTTGATTCAATTGCCTCAAATGCCAAAATAATAATTTAACGAGTAACGAAGACGAAATCACTTGGCCGATAATTAAAATGTCATTAGTTCTAGCTGCAATTTAACCTGCGTCATTCTCTTCGGACAATATCACGAAAAAAGATCAATCCAATCAGACGGATTAAATGACACCGAAATAATTTCTTGCGTTCTTTTTATCCCCCCCCCCCTCTCCTCCCCCCTCTTCGTCCCTCGCTCGCTCCCCATCCATTCGTTCTTCTCTTCTCTCGTGCGATGGACAATATAAAACGTTGATACGATCTACAATTTTCGATTCTACTACGTAGAATGTGGATCACGTGCAGGGAAGCATGCCGCAATGCAATCGTTGTTCACGCTTATCACGTATTTATTTTTCCTCTTTTTTCTTTTTCCTTTTTTCATTCTTTCTCAATTTTTTTTAATAATTTTTCTACGATGCACGAACGCAATTCGAAAAATTACGTAAATATCCTTTGTATTTTTCATGACGATGCTGACAAAACTAATGGGAAAGAAAAATAATATCGCTGCTAATTATGCATCTCACTAATGTTAAATAATGGACAATCCTGTGGTATCGGTAATTTATATGTAAAAAAGAAAAAAAGAACAAAAGGAAAAGAAAAATCTATGCACGATCTTCTCCTGCATTTAACATTTTAATGCTTCCTGAACTGTAAGTCACGCCGATGATAATTGAAATCTCCAGTGGTGTAAATACTTGCAAAACTGCGATTGCAAACAAAGAGAAAAAAAAAAAGAAAAAAAATAAAACAAACAACAAAAGCTACAGGAGAATAGATTTTCTGATTCTCTCTCTCTCTCTCTCTCTCTCTCTCTCTCTCTCTCTCTCGCATTATTTTGTACAGTCACTCGCATAGTTTCGCTTGTTTTGCAAGAAAATCTCGAGAAGGAAGAGAAGAAAAAAAAGAAAAAAAAGATGACGGCTCTTCTGGCGTCGTGTCGCGCGCATGTCCGAAGGATCACGGTGAATTACGAGACGCGAATACGGTAATTACCACGAATTGCTGACACCGTCGACGTTCAGCGTTGGCCCATTACAAATGTAATTGCATAACTCGTGCGCGCGAGCGGACCTTGCGAACGTAAGGCGAGTACTAAGTACCTTCTTCCTTCAATGTTTTCTGACAGCTCCAGGATCGTTCTTTTTTTCTCTTTTTCTTTTTTTTTTCCTCTTTTATTTTTTATTCTTATTATCTCTTTCTTCGTCTCCATGATAAGCAGATAATCGAGAAAAGAATTTCGTAAAATAATAATTTCTTATTTACGTCATCTCAAGAGAGATTAGTTTTTTCTTCTTTTATTTTGTTCTTTTCCCTTCCTTCTTCCAAATTCTAATTATTCAAAATTTTACTCCTCGTCGTACAGCCGTTTATCGAATAACATTTCTGAATATTTTTATAGGATTAATTTTGAAAGTTATAGAAATTCTAATGCATAACGTGAAAATTTGTTAGCTAGCGATCGACTTTATAGGACAAAGTCAACGTCAAAGTACCTTGTGATCGAAAGCTTAGTAGAAGACGCGCCGTACATACTTACGGACGACGTATAAGGTTGATAGACACTGGTTTTCTACCGGTAATGAGAGTTTACGATCGTAGAATGCTAAATACTTATTTCCTTCGTGCTAGAGTATGAGGTTAGAAGCCATAATGTATCTAGGAACTACATAGATTCTCGCAAAGGACAGAGGTAGAACTTGAAAAAGACAGGAAAAAGAACAAAAAATTATCTAATCCGGAGTTATCGATCGTTCGATCGATCGGTCTTTCGAAGTGTTGATGAAAATAAAAAAGAAAGACGAATTAAAAAAAAAAAAAAAGAAGAGAAAAAATATATATTTCAACATCGGTGCACCGTATAACGTGAAATCAAAAGAACATTGACTAGGCGAATTTCACGCTTCACGATCACAGTTAAACGCTCTCGATCCAACGATCGATTCATTTCCGTCGTTGATGCAACGCGAAGAATCACGGATATGCCTTTTGTATCGTTATGACCCTTGATCTATCTTCTATGTGACAATATTTTCTATAATGAAATTTATTTGTTTTTCTCTCTCTATCCATCTATCTATCTATCTCTCTCTTAAACACGTTTGTTATAAGTTAATATATTTCACAATTATTTCAAACTCTATTGGCTTGTTAAACGGTAAGATGAGATCAGGCAACAAGACGAGATCTTCTTGAAAGGTTACATGACGATTTATTTGTCACGTGAGAACACACATACACACATGCACATACATACGTGAAAGTTACTCTTTGATATTTCGAAGGAACTCATCGTGATTGATTAATGGACGTTTAAGAACTCATTATTTATACGATGATTGTGTCTAAAGAGAAGAAGAAAAATTACAAAAAAGAAATTGAAAAAGTAATTAGAAGCAAACGATCGAATGAATCGATTATTAATACGTTCGAACGATCAGCGATTGTCCTCAGTATCGTACATCGACGTCAGTCAACGAAAGTTATTTAATAGTTATAAGGAAGTGAAATAATCCATTATAACGGATTGCACGTTCTTCGTTCAAGGCTCGAACACGTAACGCTAATTAAATGAGGGTCACTGATAGCAACTTCATTTTATACAATCTTCCTTTATATATTCCAGTATACGTCAATATCAAGGAAAAAATTGTAAATTAATTTTATTCGTTCCTCAGGTCATCAAAATGCTTTAGCGAACTATTTAATAGATTCAAAGATTTTATCCCTGTGTCCCATCGAACGAGAGGGAGAGAGAATAAAATCGTGAATGTCTATTGCGAAAGTTCACAATAGAAGGTTCGTTCAAGTATCTACGTTCTTTGAATAATTCTGTTTAAAGTTACGCGATGTAATGTATACATGTATGTACCATGGTCCTTGTCTATCTTGAGAAAAGAAGCTCTCTTAAATGTCAGAAGAACGAAGGACAAGAAAGACCGTGGCGCGAATTACGTTTACTTCGTCGTCGAAAGGATGACTGCGATCATTGCTATATCTTTTTATTGACTATGATCCATCGCTATATCTTTCTATTACTTTTGCATGTTAAAAGAAAAGGATTTGATTTGCGATCGATCGAACAAACACCTTTCGCTTTCTCGCGTTCGATCGACGAGTATGATCGAAGGACGATAAAAATATACTCGGGCTCTATCGAAATCAAGTAGTAAGTAAATAAGTAGGTATCTTCGTACAAGATGAAGTTTCAAAATGGAAGAGTATAGAAAGAGAGAGAGGTAGAGATTCGTGGAACGAATCGTGTAACGGAGAATAGGATATAGAATATATCTATATGTATGTACATAACATGTGTACATATATCTCTTCTTAGAATGGGCCACCTCAATTATCCATTTTGTCCGATTACGTTCGAAGCTCTCCGTGTAGCGGATGTTATCGAGACATAGAAAGTCGTAACTGGGTGAACCAGCTGTTATTTACAAGACTTATTATTGAATATGATGAAAATATTAGAGAAAGTAAGATGGACGCCGACAAACTTTGCAAATTTTTATATTTCGTCTTTGTGCTTGGAAAAAGAAAAAAAAAAGGAAACGAAAGTACGATTGAGAAAAATTAAGAATGATAATGTATGAGAGAGATAAAATAAATTATTGAAATAATAAAAATAAATATATATGTATGTGTATAGAATTTATATATCGTTTGAGATCGTAGAACTTGTACTATATCATTATAATTACTCGAACTAAAAAGAGTACGCACATCCGAGGAGCCGAGCTAACAAATTGGGGTTAATCTCGAGCGAACTTTAATCGTGACACTGTCACGTTACTCCCCGTCAAATGTCAAATGTCAAATTATCATTTAATGAAATAAAGTGATTTAATAATATCAAAGAAATCTACAAAATATCAAATATATCTTTCCACGGATGACGAGTTATAATAGGATCGTAGATAATTGGAAAACTATATACCCATCAAGGTTGTATCTTCTTGCGAGATTTTTTCTTTCTTTCGTTCTTTTTTCTTTTTCTTTTTTCTTTTTTTCTTTTTACCAGTAATACGATTCATCTCGATGATCGCGTGCCTTCTTCGATCTTTCATAATGATCCGAAGCTATTAATTTTACATCGATCGGGATAATTGTCGGGTGCAATAATAATTGACACGATTATTTTTTCCATCATTTATCATAAAAGATTGTTTTAACAATGATCGTTTCAAGTGCACGTTTATGCGTTCATTAACTTCAAACGATCGTTCCTCGCTTAATTTATACCTCGTTAAATCAACGTGATTGCTTCTCTATTTTATAAGAAACGTATATATAAGTCGAATAAATATCGCGGACGGATAAATTCCTATGAGATTATATCTTATTAACGGTCTTTATTTCTAACAAATCACGAAAGCTAAGCGTATCGAGTACGAAGTTTTGCGTAACGCAAAAGAGATCGAATTTCAGCTCAAACACGTTCTACGACTTCGTCCGCGTGTATCGTACATTACTAACGTTAGATGCGTTTCAAAACTATACGTACGGATATTCTCTCTACCATCGAACAATGGAATTCGAAATAAACATTTATATAAAACGAAGATAAACAAAAAATGACGATATTAAGATCGTTGGGAATGCGGATGAAGGAGTGGATTGACCGATAATTCCTTTTCTTTCTTCCTTTCTTTCCTTTTTTCCTTCCATTTCCTTTTTTTTTTTTTCTCTTTCGAACCGGTCGAGAAACAATTCTTTTCAATCTATCGATCGCATTTTCCCCGTTGTTTGGAAATAATAAAAACGATGATTTATCCGTCCTTAGATACTCTTCCCCTATTCTTTCTGTCGTACTTTTTAATAAGATAAAAAAAGGAACATTCATCAATACTTTTTATCTCTTTCTCCAATAAGAGAAAAATACGAGCGATATATACGAGTCATATGAAATCTATGCAAATTTATTCGCGTTAACGGTAATCGAAGGAGATATTTAACGAAAAAAAAAAAGGGAAAGAAAAAGAAAAAAAAATTAGTAATAAAAGGATACAAAAAAGAAGACGAAAAAAAAATTGAGAAAAAAATAAAAAGATACAAAAAACACGCTTACACGTGTCGATGCAATCGATTTTTCTCGAATATATTGCCATGATCGAGTGTTCGCTTAGGTAAAAGTCATCCAAGATATCGGACATTCGACGTTGCTTTCACTATGCCGCTAGTCGAGTACGATACGAACGAGACAAACTAGCAAATCGGGTCAAGTGCATCGGGGCCGTTGATTGTTAGCGTGTCTATCCAAAGGAGAGACTCCTCTCTCTCGGTTCAGTCTTTCTAGAGTGCGTTCGAAGAGGAACTCGCAAATTATGCGCTCGACGAGTCCTCAAGAGAATGCGCGCGAGCTTTGAAAGAATATTTTACAATACGAGCGCATACATGTACACAGAACGCACGCACGTACACACAAACGAAACGAGGATGAAAATCCGTCGCCTTCTTTGCACTTTCCATTAGAATCTTTTTACGAAGGAAAAAAAAAAGAAAAAGGAACAAAAAAAGGACACTGTTTCTCGACCGTGAATTATGTTGATTGCAAAATTTCAAAAGAAAAAAAAAAGGAAAAAAGAGATCGTACGATTTCACTTTTACGATGTCCATAGCGTTCCTAAGAGAAACGTAGGCACCAAAAGAATTTTTATATGTTTCTCTCTTTCTCTCTCTCTCTCTTTCTTTCTTTCTTTCTTTTTCTTCTTCTTCTTTTACTACTACTATTATTATTATTCGTCAGAAATAAAGTATCGATAGCGTCAAAAGGTAAAAGTTGATTCGAAACGAGGAAAGGGAAAGGAACCGTATATCCTCGAATCCCCTTTAATCCGATCACGATGTATTTATATTATTCGTGAATGTAATATATAATATGAAAGTAGCATCGACTTGCATTATACAGGTCACTTTCATACGAATAATTGTTTATAAATTGCACTATACTCTCTCTCTCTCTCTCTCTCTCTCTTTTTCTTTTTTTTCTTTTTTAAAATCTCTTCATAAATTTTGACATATTATGCATATACGTAGTAATCAATACATTCATAAATAAGATCCAGATTCTTACGTTTACGAATGATTTAATATCAGAAAAAAACTTGCAGGTGTTTTATCATTAAAATTATTTATCGTCGAAGAAACATCAAATTAAAGCAGTAATAATTATTCTTATCTCGATGTCGACCTTCATTCGCATATGCGCTATATCTTTTTCAAAATTATTCAATGAAATTACGTTGCACTCGAAGAATCAAATTTGTGCACTTGTTCCCTCTATTAACGATGACGTACTCGTTCATGATTTACGCCGAACGAATTCACAAAAGGAACTTGCGAATTACTTTAGATCGAAAGACGGATGTCATAAAAAGTGGACGCGTTAGGGTTGCCTCGGCAAATTACCGATAATTTGTCACGCGCGAGAATTGTTGAACTCTCTCTCTCTTTCTCTCCCTTTGTTTTTCTCTTTATATCAATCAAATTGTTTTCAAAACTTTTGGAAAATATATATGTATATTATTTGTTTATATAATTGATAATTCGAATAATTTATTAATTGTAATAATTAGCTTACCTTCAACGTATTCCATATAGTTCATTCACGTGCTGTAATATTTCGCGTTGAGATAAAACAGATCGTCGATATTTCTTACAAATAAATTCGATACTGAGATCCTTCCAAGATATACGAGGATTGTAAAGTCCTTATTAAAAAAATTAATTAACATATATATATATATATATATATATATATATATATTATTTCAAATTGTTGAAGTAGTAATTAATTAAAAAAAGATCGATATGATCGATGCCACGTAATCCACTACGAAGATCGTGTTCTCGATCAACTATAGAACTTGTCGTAAAAGTTCTGTTATTTTTTCTTTTTTTCTTTTCTTTTCTTTCTTTTTCTTTTTCTTTTTTTTTTTTCTTCAGGAATAAGTATGCGATTACGTTCGAGTATACTCGTGTGTCCGCACAACGCGATGTCGTGCAGGCTACTGAGCTCTCCGATCGCGCTATGCCAACACCGGCTCGAAAACACGTATTCTAATAAATCGAAACTCGTGTGATCGTTGTTTATCGTAAATATAATATATAAAATTTATTTTACGTAACGAATTGTTCTTGGATAAGTAGTTTTATTTATTTATTTATTTATTTTTATTTATATTTTTTTTAATTAATTTTTTTTATTTTTTCATTCGTTCATAAGTGACTCTCGTTAAAATAATATATCTCTAACATCAAAAATATTCAGTTTTGTGTAACGTTTTTATCGTTCATGCCACAAATGATATGGTGTCAAGCGATAAATTCACTAGCTAAGGAGTAAAACTATCAATTTATAAGCACCGATTAAAATATCCATAAATATAATATAAAATCGTACATTTACGCGATTCGTTTGATTTGTTTCGTATTATTTTTGTTTTGCGTTTGAATGGAAAAATTTGTAAATCAAGCATTAAAATAGCGATCGTCGATAGAAACAATGTAAGAAAGTAATCGACCATTTAACGACCTAAGCAAATTATAAGAGGGAGTAAATCGATAAAAAGAAATGACGAGATTAAGAGAGCTTGTCGCATAACTCGGCTGAAAGATAAACTTTTACTATAGGATTTCATTGGAATCTATTTATATACACGTCGGTTTTCTTAGATGTTAGAAACCTCTTATATATCGCAATGATCGATTACCACATGAATCCGAATAATAGGCGTTTCATGCGAAACTGGAAAAGTAAACTTTTTTTATAGAAAACGACCGAGTTGAGATTTCTACGGCATTGACGTTCCGCACGATAAAAGGTAATGTTACGCAAGTTTAATCTAAGTAGAAAAATTTCCAAAGAAATATTCTGAGGATTCGTATTATCCATCTTTTCTACGCCAGATAATTTTGCATGTTTTCATTACGTAAAACGAGACTCTTGACGTTTCAAGTTTTATTATAAAAAAAGTAGTAAAATAATTTGTCGTTCAATCCTTCCTCGATAAAAGAAGAAAAAAATGATCGTTGTTCGATAGCCGTAATTATAACGTTCACATCTCATCAAGTATCTTGAAAAAATATTCGACCTAAAGGATATTTACAAAAATTAATTGAAAACAGATATTCCATAATTTTAAATAATTCGTAAACTTGATTTACCTCTAAAGGTCCATCCTCTGGTAAATCTGAACAATGGACAGCATTTTGTACTTTGGTATTTCCATACTTTGCTCTTAAGGTATTTGGTCTTATCTGACGAGCAATATCCTAGAAAACGAGAAAATAAAACTGTGACGTGCGTTTTTTCGGAAGAATAAAATAAAAGTATTTACCGGATCCATCGGACCACATAATTTTCTAAAGTCTGTATGTATATCACAATTTTCATCCTTATGAGTTATTTCCATCGCGATGCAAGGTCCAGACTGTAACTCACCCACCATAGCCTATTTTAAATATCAGATTGTTGGATTATCATATTTAACATAAAAAAAAAACTCGTATTATCAATTAATCGATCCAAAACTTACTCCATAGTCCGTAAGTACTCCTTTATAAACTTCCAAAAATTCTTCTGCATTAACTGAGTCTACATGAAATTGTTGAATTGCAGAGATCGTATAACCAGCTTTCTGAATATCTTCAATAATGTGACCTACACCATATTCATGCAACATAATTAAAATAACCAATATATAATTTGATAATTGTCTAAGACAAATTATTGATTACCTATAAGTTTTTGTTGTATCGCATGCGGTTTAATAATGCAGCATGTACAATTTTTTAATGTTGCAGTATTGTCAGGCCCTTTCTTCTTGCTTTTTTGATCAGGAAAGAAAAAAGATAATTCCTGAAACAAATAAGCTAAATCAATTTAAATTTGAAATCTGTAACATATCTCTTGCTTTTAAAAAAATGTACATTCTCTGCTGCATCTGAATTCTCAGAACCATGAATGGCATTCTGAATATTGTCCTTTCCATAACATGCTCTTAAAGAAGACGGTGCCGTCTTACGAGCTTCGCTGCTATCTTCTGGGCCTATTAATTTCAGCCATTGTGCAACGGCGTCATCTCCTAAGAGTTCCAGTGCTAAGACAGGTTCAGATGTAAGAAAATTTATAATGAATCTGTATAAGAAAAAATATATGTATATACGCAGAAAGCATAAATTATACCTAACAGATTTATTACTTACGGCAACTGAGTTGATTCTTTTCCTTTACAAAATTCTGTTGCTTGCTCTTTGGTAAGTTTTACCATCTTAATATTTGCAACATGAAAATTGTGAGCTATAATTCTTTTTAATATTTCACCCATTTTATCCATCACATCAGGTTTTATAATTGCAAAAGTTCTGAAATTTTAAAGAAGAATTAACGATTATAAATTCCTAAATCTAAGCGATATATTCTAACTATATAAACTCTCACTTCTGTGTTATTGTTTGCAATTTACTCTTTGTATTCTTATCGGCAAAGTCAATAATTTTTATGTTCCGTGAATATATCGTTATAATTGCTCCAATATAAAAATCTTCTGCTTTAATACCATCGCATTTGGTTCTTCTTAAAAATGTTTTCCTTGTCTTTAAATCAAACTGTAATATTTCCATACATTGTACAAAAATATTTACGTTGTATGCAATGAAAGTATACAATTTATAAAACATACCAATTCTACAGTGTTGTCTACTGGATAATAATATAAATAAAACTTTTTCAAAATACAAGCAATCTTGTCGTACCATTCTGCTTCAAAAATATACCGTTCTGTATAGTCTGTCGACATTGCTGTTAAATTACAATCAAACGGCAGAGTTGTTATATACCTTAAATTTTAAAACATACAAATATATGTTTTAAATCAGCTGTGTGTAAGGACATTTTCTAATAACATCTAAATACATCTAAATACATACTTTTAACTATATAACATTAACTTTAGAACACATAGAACGTTTGACAGTTTCTATGACGATAAACATTTTATTGATGAAACCAAATTTCACATAAAATGGTTAAGAGATATGACAATCTGTAAACACATTGTTAAACATCGATGATAAATTGTTAATGAATTTTGTCTCAAATTTGAAAAACAACAGGGAACGCGAATCAGAGCTATACTAGCGAATCTATCGACAATAATGGACGTTAACAAGAATAGTTTCTTATATATATGTTGACGGCGCGAATACGATGAATACAGTATGATCTAGTAGAAAAGTATTGAAAGATGCGGGACTTTACGTCCGTTCTTTCGTTTATAAGGTTTCAATGAAATATATAAAGTGCATGTAAAAAAGAATAATTTTACAATAATTTTATATATAAGAAATACTCTAACAAAACTATCGACAGTTCTCACTATACAATAAAATGCTAGTATGCTGGAATTACTGGATCGTAAGGTTAAGATTTCGGTGATCCAGGAATGTTCCATAAGAAACTGTATTAAACTAAAGTGAATTTTGTCGTCACTTTTAATTAATACGGTATAACAGTGCTTAAAATGCATAAATAATATTTTTTCAAAATGTCTCATGTTGAGTCATGCAAAGATCGTCAGGATAATGAAATGGAAGCTTTAAAAGTATAGTTTTTTTTGTTGTGTGTATATTTGATTGTGTTTACATTTTTTTCTTTTTTGATATTAATTAACAAATCGAATATTCGCAGTCTATATTTGGTGATGAATTGTGTGACTTGAGAAAAAGTAAAACTAAAAAAAAATGGCAACCATTAGATATCTTAATAACTTTAACACCACAAAAAGGAATGTCTGGTCCAGCTCAAATTTATGCACAAATAGATTTACATATCACCTGCGGAGAGAAGTATCCTGACATGTAAGTTAACAAACTCTTCCAATACATTTCTACAAATATATTCAACTGCAAATGATTTTAGAGTACCCACCATAGAATTAAAAAATAGCCAAGGTCTGTCAAATCAGCAGGTAGGAGTTTTATATTCAGAACTTGAATATTTAGCACGTCAATTAAGCGGCGAAGTTATGATTTTTGAACTTGCTCAGCACGTTCAAAAATATCTACATGAACATAATAAGCCAAGTTATAGCAGTTTTTATGAAGAAATGATATCTAGACATCAAGAAAAAATACAGTATGAAATGCAGGAGAGACAACTTAAGGAGGATAAAGAGAGACAGGTTATTATTATACTCCAATTATATATTATGTATATGATAGTTTTATTATTGCTATTATTTAATTTACCATTACTTGATAAAACAAGGTATTACAAGATGAAATTCAGAAACGTCAAGAAGCATTGAAAGCTGAAATGCGTAATCGTAGAGATCTGGCTCGAAAATCCATTGAATCGGATATAGTTTCTCAAACTTTACCGTCGTCTCCGCATGAAAGAATAAGGACGTATTCTAGACGTAGATGCATGAGTACATCTGAAAGCTCAGAAGGTTCTCTATGTGAGCACAGAGGTACAAAACTTCTCCACTTTGATAATAGTAAAGGAGAAAGACAAGTTCATAGAGGAAAATGTTTGGGACATAGTTCTAAGGGATCTATTGTATACGCCGGTTTGGATATGACGTCTGGTGAATTACTAGCGGTTACAGAGTGGACATTAAAATATGGTCTACAAAATGAAAAGCAAGGAATACGTGACACCGCAGATTTACAATACGCTATGAAACAAATAGGTAGTCTCGAGCAAGAACTTAATCATTTACATAAATTGCATCATCCAAATTTAGTGCATTATTTAAATATGCGATATCTGCAGGATAACAATAATATAGTCATTTATATACTTCAAGAATTTGTGGTATGTATTTGTATATGTATATTGGATTTATATTATGTACATGTTACAATGTATTATTTTAAACAATTTATATATATATATATGAAAAAAACATTTAATAAAACATGTATATTTTACAAAAATAGGTTGGTACGACGTGTGCATTTTTTCTTATGGAAAACATTTCGATCGATATAGACATACTCAGGCATTTGGCTTCTGGAATTCTCTCGGCATTGCAGTACCTTCATGAGAATAATGTTGTACATAGGGATTTGCGCGATACAAGTGTTTTTATAGATCATACTGGTGTCATAAAACTAGCAGATTATTCGTTAGATAAGAGATTATCAGATATATATCGCACTAGTTCTTTAGCTAAAGTAGAGCATGATTTTCCAACGATTCAAGGTAGAAGCGGTAAAAAGGCAGATATATACCGATTCGGTATATTGGTGCTTTCTTTATTGAAAGGAACTATAGTGTCCGAAAAGGACGTCGATTTAGCAATAATTTTACAGGTATTTTAAATTAATATTTATATATACGAGCTATGGGGATACTCTGATATTAAATATTATTCTATTTTCCAGCCTCACTTGAAAGACTTCATTTCGAAATGCCTTATCAGCGATGAAAGAATGCGTTGGTCCGCGGAACAGCTTCAACAACACAGTTTCATTAAAACACCCCTTGATCGTGGTTTGTCTCCTCCTAAACTTAAAAATAATAATGAACAAAAATGTGATGAACCTGAAGAGCCAGACTGTGACATTCAACTTTATCTACCAACATTGGGTGGACAATCGCGCATACAAAATGAATTTGAGATATTGAAGTGGCTGGGAAAAGGAGCTTTTGGAGATGTTTTGAAAGTTAGAAATAAATTAGACGGAGGCGTATACGCCATCAAGCGAATCGAATTGAATCCGAAAAACCGTCAATTAAATCGAAAGATCACACGCGAAGTAAAATTACTTTCGCGTATGAATCACGAAAATGTCGTTCGTTATTATAACTCATGGATCGAAAGTGCTACCTTAGATGATTCGCTGCAGCATAACGAATTAACGTCAGTGGCCGCTTCTTCGTTAAATACAAGCAACAATCAGGCCAAATTAGATATAGTTAACGTAAATATATTATTAATGATGTCATCAATAAAATCGAATCAAATAATATGTAGCGATTGTTCTATAATATATTTATACCGGTGTCTACTCTTCTTGTCTTGTAAAAATATCTGACGTGAAATTTTAGCATCTGGGAAGTGAAGATATAGAAAGACTTGCGCCACCTTTACATGATGTTGAATGGAATATATCTTATGAATCTGTAGCAAGTGCAGCTAATACAGCTGATAGTGACAATGACAATACAGATGCATCCTGTGATTCTGATAGCGACGAAGATAGTTCGTTTTTGTGAGTAATTTAACAAATTATTTTAGAAACATTTTAACTCGTAACAAATGTATTCTAGGATGAGAACATTCCTTCGAATTGATTCTTCGGATAGTATAGAATTTGAAAAGGATGGCATTTCTCAAACTACTCCTGATAATTCTGATAATCACGAAAAAATTAACGTCAATATTATTAATACTTCGGTAATAAAAGAGATACAATTTATGTATATACAAATGGAATTTTGTGAGAAAAGCACGTTGAGAACTGCAATTGATAATGGATTGTACGAAGACGAAGAACGAGTATGGAGATTGTTTAGAGAAATTGTTGAAGGTCTCGCGCATATACATCAGCAGGGTATGATACATAGAGATCTAAAACCTGTTAATATTTTTTTGGACAGTAATGATCATGTTAAAATCGGAGATTTTGGTCTTGCTACAACTAACATATTGTCATTAGCGCAGACTGTTGATACCGATAAAGAAACTGATAAGGTAGAGAAAGGTACGATTTTTAATATTCTCTAAATTTATTATTATAATTAGTTAATATGAAATGCATTATTTCTTACCCAGGTACAAGTTATGACGTAGACGAATTAGGATCTTTAACAGGTCAAGTAGGTACAGCTCTGTACGTAGCACCGGAACTTTCTGCAAAGGCTGCAAAGGCTATTTACAACCAAAAAGTAGATATTTATAGTTTGGGTATTATATTTTTTGAAATGTGTTACAAACCTCTTAAAACTGGAATGGAGAGAGTAAAGGTATTGCTAAATTTAAGATCAAAAGATGTTATTTTGCCCTCTGACGTATCGGAAGCTGATATGCCTCATCAAGTACATATTTTTCGGTAATAACTTGAACAATATTTTATTTCGATACTGCTAAATATTTTCAAAAAGATATACAACTAAAAATCTTTGCTTTGTTATTCTTAGGTGGCTATTAAATCACGATCCTAGTCAACGACCGACGGCACAAGAATTACTTTCATCGGATTATTTACCTCCTCCGCAATTAGAGGAGACCGAACTTCAAGAAATGGTGCGACATACGTTATCCAATACTCAAAGCAAAGCGTACAAATATTTGGTCGCTTCTTGCTTCACGCAAGAAGTAACGCCAGCGGAAGATATCACATACGACATGAATTTACCTGCTAGGGGAATTGCAAATCTCATTTCATCGAAAAGACTGTACTTACAAGAGAACGTGAAAGCTAAAGTCATTGAAATATTTCAAAGACACGGTGGTATATATTTAGCAACTCCACTTTTAATGCCAAAGTCTAACCAGCATAATAATTTTATTGACGCGAGTGTAAAACTTATGACACGAACCGGAAGTATTGTTTCGATTCCACACGACCTAAGAGCTCCATTTGCCAGATACGTCGCGTGGAATAATATCTCTCATCTCCGGAGATACGCGATAGAACGTGTTTTCAGAGAGAAGAAGGTAAGTAATCGTAATTCGTTAGAGAATTATGTAATTTCATTAATCGTCCCATTCTAGGTTCGTGGATTTCATCCGAGGGAATTGTACGAATGTGCTTTT
Organism: Vespula vulgaris; assembly: GCF_905475345.1. Lineage (NCBI taxonomy): Eukaryota > Metazoa > Arthropoda > Insecta > Hymenoptera > Vespidae > Vespula > Vespula vulgaris. The sequence goes on along the minus strand of NC_066595.1, from coordinate 757,534 downwards.
GATATAATAAGTCCTATGGCGAATAACTTAATGGCAGAGGCCGAACTAATATTTATAGCTTGGGAAATTTTCAATGAAATTCCGCAGTTAAGAGAACGTAATTTTACGATACGTTTAAACCATACGTTTTTATTACAAGCTGTATTAATGTATTGCGGAATAGAACGTGAAAAGTATCAAGATATTTATTCGATATTGTGCGATGCACGTGACGGTAAATTTTCAAAGTTTCAAGTACAAACACATTTGATTAGCTTATGTCTCACGGACCAAGCAATGGAAACACTTTTCAATTTATTTGAAACTGAGAGTTCCGTTGCCAAGATTACCAGTATTCTAAGAACAATAACAAGAAGAAAAGGTGATGCTGCGGGACTGGCAAAGGAAGGTTTACACGATATAGAAATAGTGATCGCCAATATAGAAGCTTTAGGTGTTAAGGTAATAAATCAGTTAGAAGGAACTACCATTGGATCGTTAATTCTTAAATAAATTTCTTGTCAAACGTTTTAGTGGCCAGTTACGGTTGTTCCATTGTTGGTTCATAACGTGCAGCAACACAGCGGTGTCATATATCAAATTACGTGCGAAGTAAAACGTAGACGAAGAAGAGGTGGACAAGACGTTATCGCTGCTGGTGGTCGTTATGATAAAATGTTAATGTCCTTTAGACAAATATTGGAACGTACCGGAATGACTAACAAAGAAACTAAACAGTATGGCGTTGGAATCAGTATATCGCTGGACAAGTTAGTTTGTGCAGTCGATGAAATGTCGGAAAGTATTTGCGCAGAAAATAAATTTGGTATCGATATAGCTATCTATTGCGATGGATGTCCAAGGAGAGAAAAGGAAATGGCTAATGTACTTCGCGAACTATGGTCAATGGGAATAAGAACTACTATATTAGATACAAATACGGTAGAAGAAGTATTGGAATATTGTCAAGAACATTCTATAACTCAAATAATATTGTTAAAGAACAATGAAAAAGGCTATTTGAGAGTACAGACATGGGAAAGGGATAGGTTTCAAGAAAGAAAAATTGGCATTCAAGATATTGCCGATTTTCTTCAACGACAGACTGAAAATCCATTACCAATTTTGAATAGATCTGAAAGTAAAGTTAGTGCGAATGATGTTACAGCTTCATCCAATAATTCAACGAATATCAATATAACCTTTATTCTATCAGAGAGAGACAAACTTTCTGGCAGTGCAAGACGCAGTTTCAAAAATACTATGCTTGCTCAGATGTCGTCCTATTTACAAAGGATATCTCATAAAGTTCCTATAGAGATTTTTGCGGTCTTCCTAGAAATGACAGTAATACGAACGATAACCAGTTTTTTGGAGATAGATGAAGAGGAACAAGACTTTCATAAAAGCATTCAGATTGTAATCGATAAGTAAGTTATTTATATATCTAATCTTTGACTGAGCATTTTATATATATATATATATATATATATATATATATATATATATGGGAATATTTTTGTTATTTCACTATTTCATTTCTAGACACGCTAGACATAAGAAATATATCAAAGAAATCTGTGAAGAAATGAGAGAACTACGCAGCGAGAAGTTGCGTCCAGTTCTAATATTGTACAGTCTTCTGGATAATCGATATATGACTCTAATATGAACGTTTGTATACATAAATATAAAAAATATAAAAATATATTTTCATAATTATTCTAAAAATGAGTAATATATTTACGTCGACCCAATATATTCACCTTCAAAAGTTCTATAATCGAATCAACCTGTTACGATTATAAGATGAATAATCTCGCGAATTATTAGCGAATATATACCCGAGTACTTATCATTGATTGATCCGAAACGCACCAATGAGATTCTTTGTTTTTATTTTAATACAACCAGGCGCAAGCGCTGTAACATGTATTTCGGTACTCTGTTGATCGTAGAATTCCACTATTGAATCGTTTGAACTATAAATTAATTTTTAAAAATGAAAGAATTTTTATTACCGACGAAACAGATATATAAAAGCATACTCGCAGTGAGCTAAACGTTGCCGTCAATCTATTAAAGAAACAAAACTTTTAATACAAAAACTCATTTTTTACTATTTTTCCTTCTAAATTCCATGTAATCTCAGATTGAATAATCTTTTTTTAAGGTTAAAAAAAGCAAAATTAAAATATAAAAGAAATTACAAAAAATATTCTTAATTTTTTCGTATCCATAGGTTAGAAATACTTTTGACTCTTCAAATTGCGCATAAACTCAAGATACGTAAAATAACCGTTACATGACTAACGATCAGGAGATTGTAATTTAAAACAGTAAAAGTGAACTGTCATTACATAGCTGAAGGATGGCTGCTAATACAAAATCTGTGTTTGGTTTCGAATTGTTACAAAAATTGGTTGACAATGATATTTGTAAAAAGGAAGATGTTATTATTTTATTCGTACATTGGTATATCATAAAGTGTGGCTTTAAATGTTTGGGTTATGGAGATTCCGTAAGTAATCAAAACAGTACACTTTTATATAAAAAAAGAAAAAATTTAAACGTTTTTTGATTATTGCACAATATTGTACCATAATGCAACCTTTAATATGTTCAATATGCATTATTTGTCTACGTATTACCTGCTATATTGCATCGTCGAGAGTAACATATATTTATTTAATATACTAGAAATTATTTGATCCGTCTGAAAGTGGTTCAGAATTGCTTCCAGAGAGATGGAACAGAGGACCTAACTATACGTTACGTTACTTGATAGATGGCAAATTATTTCTTTTGTATGGAATAAAATCTGATGAAGATATACTCATTAATTTATTGGTAATATGAAAACATGCGTTAAAATGTATTTTTTTCCACAGACACTATTCTAATAAGATACTTTTTCAGAGAATAGATAATAACAATATAGCAAATGTACAATTCCCTATAGCACAAACTGTCGATGAGCTTCATGGTCCTTTAGAAGCGTTAATACCTTCGTATCTAGCAGTTATGCATACAATTCGTAAAGAACTTTTGGAACCTATATTTCCTATTGATAGCGTAGACACATCTACGCAAACGTCAACTTCTGAACGCCAACCTAGAGACGTTCCGCCAGAACCATTAAGGGTTGATCCACCTCAAAGACCTTTGAGCGTTTCGCAACCTTGGTAATATTTATTTGAGCTATCTAAATATTCTTTGCAAGTTTCGATGTGTAATTTTTTATATCGTCAAAGGAATCCTGAAGCAGACATAAGAAGGGTAGGTTCAGCAGATTTAGATCCGCTTGGAAGAGGTAGAGGTGGCGGGATGATATACGATCCATTTTCTCGTGTACCATGGATTATGGATCCAAGAGGAATCGGTGGTTTAGGAGTACCTGGGAGATTACCACCGTATGCTTAAGAGATATACTTTGAATTATGCATTATTTTTTTCTCTTTCTAATAATTACTTGAGCATAAAAATATTTGTTTAGCGGAGCTGTCCCACCTGGAGCAAGATTTGATATTTTCGGACCACCCGATTTAAACGTTATACCACGGCGACCACAAAATCCTGACAACGACGAATTGCCGCCTCCAGGATACAATGATATGTTTATGTAAAAAAAAGGAAACCAAGTATAAAATTATATTAATCGAAAGTTTTGTTGAATGTTATTCCGTTTCTTCATTAAATAATGTCTTATAATATTTTTATATTCGTCAATTCGTATACTTTTGTTAATAATAATGACAAGTGTTGCAAATATATTATTTTAGAATGTTGATTGTAAACTATGTTCCAATGTCATGTAATAATTTTTATAACCTTATATCTTAGCATGTAGAAACATTTTATTTAGCATCTTGTCAGATTCTGAAAATAATCATGAAATATTCTTTCCTCACAAAACGTCTTCTGTTCTTTTTTATTTCATTACTGATGTTTACAATATAACAAAACGATTTCTTAATTAGTTTAATCAATGTCAATAATATAGTGACAGATAGTAAATTACATTAACAAATTAAATATATAATAATATTAATTCTTGTTTAAATTGCGCTAACTCGTTAAATTTATTATTTCTTGCTTAATCGATTTGAAGGGAGTGACTGTTCTTATTTCATTACGTCTGTTCAAAATAGAGGATTTCTTTGTTACCTAAGTTCTTCCTGTTCTGGGTATTCACATTGGATGAAATTTATTTAAAAATGAAGCATATTGATCATTACACAAATATGATTTACGGTCACCATCATGAAATGGTAACTATAAAAAGATTTACAGATAATTACATTACTATGTCTTTACATGAGTAAGACAAATGTTTAGAAGCGATTCGATTCATTTCTTCGAGTGCTGCGATTCTTAATATTCTGTGAGTACTCATTAATTAGGATCGTCCTTATTTATTTCTTTTCACTCTACCTGCCAGCAACTTTCGCAAGCGTCAAAAATTATTGGCAGATAAGTTAAAGAAAAAAAAAAGAAGTAGAAATTAAGATCGGTAATATTCTCCAACTCCTTGGTGCTTATAGATGAAATAAATTTTCTTTATATTAAACTTAATTTAGATATATTTATAAACTCTTTTAAAATTCGATTTATTCCCTCTTTCTACATATACATATATATATATATATACATACATATATATGTGTACATATATATATATACAGAAATGTGTGTATACGTATATATATATATATATATATATATATATATATATATATATATTATATATTTATATATATATTATATATTTATATATATATTATATACATATATATATACATTATATATATATATATTTCTTCTTTACACAATGTTAATGCAATATTTATGAAAAATGAGATCGCAATAAGTCCAATCGAATTTCCCTTCTATTTTTACTCTCTCCCGTGCAAAAAAGTGTATCACAGATAAAAATCTATAATGAATCTTTTTCTTTACTTCTCTGACGAAGTAATACCGCGAAGAAGTGAATCGACGTATAAAACTAAAACCAAAATAATACAAATTTGAGAGAGATGGTAACTTTTTCAAAAAGAAAAGAAAAAAAAGAAAGAAAGAAAGAAAGAAAGAAAGAAAAAATATCAGGTATACCTAATTATTTTTAAAATATTGGTATTCTATTTCGCTTGCAAAGAGCACGCTTAAAATAATGTCATTATTATGTAAATTACGGTAATTTAACAAAGGTCGATCGAATAGTGGAATCAATATGAATCAACTTCGGATTTAAAGGTTGAATATTTGTTACTTTACGAATATCCCTCGTTCCATCCTCTGGTAAAAAATATTGCAGTTTTTCAATCTTACAAAACAGGAGGTGTACCAGATTAACATTTCATTTAAAGTCCGTGACCATGGTGAATGCACAGCATAATATTGTACATACATACATACTTACATACATACATACATACCTGCATGCATACTTAGATGCAAAAAACAATTACAAAATTTGTATTTATTTTTAAAGATTAACAGGCAACTTTAGCAGTCGTTTATGAATGAAAACTTATAAGAACGGTCAATGACAAAAATGCCAATGGTCGTTATTAACTTATTGGTAGCTTAAGCATGGAACGAGCAATAAGGCGAATATAGGACGCGTCATTTTTAAAATAGATGTACATTCGCGACTGATCGACGGACTAACGAAATGATCTAATTATTACATTCATTATTATTTTAGGAGTGAAATTTTTCTAATCTTTTGAACACAGTTTAGTGTGGCGTGTAGTGACATCGACAATTCTATCAAGTTTGCTGAAGAAGAATTAGAAAAATGTGTTACTTAACGCATATATGACCTCTAAAATTTGTCGAACGGAGGCTGCTGTAAAAGTTTTGATAAAATTGTCGTTGCGCTACGATAAGTGATATACAGCTTTGGATGAAATACTTCGCATTGGTTTGACAATATTTGCCGTTCAAGTTAACGCAGATTCCAAGTCCAATAAGAGTTAAGAACACCCACCAATTAGGCATTCCATTGGAAATGCAACGCAATGTCTCTTGTTATTAATTACCGTAATTATATAATCTAGTGTTCACGAACGGTCGAGATATCCTCTCTCTTACATTATATATTGTACAGATTAGGCATTTTCTCCACAATGGTGATGGGTACATTAAAGTACGTACATGGGAACATTGCGTCTTTACAGTTTCGCAAAATATATTGCAAGAATCGCGCTTTACGAGCTTCAAACACTTTATATTTTACAGCTATAAACATTTTTCTTTCTTTCTTTCTTCTTTTTTTCTTTTTCTTTTTTCTTTTTTTAATATCGAGATAATGTAAGTACTCGTTATAAGAATAAAGTGCGATCGCTTTTTAGAATTTACTGCTGTAGTTAGCTTGCTTTTCATGATCTTCTCGTGTAAGTCAAATAAGGTAGAAACAATACCGTTAGCGCAAGTACCACACCTTGTCGATATATGCCTTATGCGTTTTTCTTTTATAGTATATGATTATTTCATTATTAATATCGTAGAAGAGAAGACTCTCTTTTTGTTAAACAAATCAATTATATGATTCATCATCTCGTGTTTGCAAAGTGCGATACTTTATTTCTCCCTAAACAACAACAAAAAAAAAGAATCTTTCACGTAAATGTTTTCTTTCCCCATTGAAGCAAGTTGAGTCAAATGATTTCTTTTTTTGTTTAATATTAAACAGATATATACACGGTGCTATGCTTTATTCATCTCGAAAAAATCTTATGCGCCATTCGTATTGCACTAAATTCCTCTGGAAGCTGCATTTCACAGCTTTGCATAATCTCAACGCGAAAGGAACCATGTTCATCAGAGATCGATCGGTTAAACGATAAGCATCCGATACAATCGCATGCTAAAATATTTCATCGATCGTCTAACGTGATGTTGTACTACTATGTAAGTCTGTGGATTGGCCTCCAGAACTCTCTAACAAAATAGATCGATAGATATTCCGAAGATATAAAGCAAAAGAAAATTTCTGACATATATTTCATATAATATACAATTTAATGCGATTTCAAATTTGACAAGCGGTGTAAATGTATTTCAGCATTCGGTAATACTCGTTCTTTTATGTTAGAGTTAGAGTTCTTACAATATAAACGCTTATTTTGTCCTATGGAATTCAATATGGGTTAAGTATCAAAAATAAATATACAACTTTCGTAAATGAAAAGTGCCACGATTTAAAGCACCTGAATTACTCTCTCGATTGCTTATTTTAGACACGTGGGATGGTACAAACATCGCCATTGGCAATGATTCATTGTTTGGTTGCATTTCCACTGGTAGGCCATTTGACAGAGTCGGTACAATGTCACTTGTTATCAGGCGCGGAAACCCATACAATTAGATATACCAATTATGAATTAGTAAGTTCATTTTAAAAAGATCGTTTCTTTTCTTCTTCTTTTTTTTATTTCATTTATTTATTTATTGGATGCAGCAAGAATTCTTCTGTCCATTTTTGAGCTTCAATCGAGATTTGGGACGATACTTTTCAAGGTAGGCCAGTTGCTTTGCGTTTATAGCGCCTCGCCTTTTTCTAAAACAAACAAACAAAATATTCGAACGATAGGTTGGACGATCAACTCGATTTTTATCAACTATTTCATTTGATAACAACTTGGAGATCGTACTCTCTAATCAAAGCAACAGCATCTTCGTATTTGAGACCCAATTCGATGAGAGCAAGAGCAACTAATACGGGCGCTCTACCGAGCCCTGCAACACAGTGTACCGCTACGCAAGCATCAGGTGTTTCACGGAATCGATTTTTTAGTAACTCGAACCACTCATCGACTACCTGTGATTATAACATTGTTAATAACACGATTAAACATTCATAAATATAAATGAATAAGTAAACAAATAAATAAATGATGTGTATATATATATATATATGTATTGATTTATTTAATGACCTCGTTTGGTGGAAACGTCCCGTCGTCAAATACCAAATCTATGACATTGATTCCTTCTGTCTTAAGTTCTTCCACTTTGTACGTTGGTTCACAGACTCTCACTACTTCTTTCACATTGTGCTTTTTCAGTTCCTAAAAGAAAAGAGAACAAAGTCGTTATATTATTCTTTTTGTTCGTTATATTATTCATTTTAATATGTACGTATAAATTGGGTCTTACTTGAATAAAAGTATGAATGGTCTGATCATTGGGCCGATCAGTAATGAGGAACTTCATGTTTTTGTATTCAATCTCGGCGGGCGCCGGCCTGATATCCTTTACCCTCATGTTGCTCATTTCCTCTTACAACTACAAGTGTTTTATATCTTTTTCCTTCTCTTTTTCTACGAAATAACTTTTAAAAGGATTTCCTTTATTCTTTTTCCCTTGCCCGGGTGACTTTATACGACGCTCAATTTACGATTCTTACTTTTTCTTTTCTTATTTTTCTTGTTTCTTTGTTTGTTTCCCTTTTTGTCGAATCTTTTGCAAATGTGCCACACTATGCGAAGCTGGGCTGAATTTGACAACTTAGCCCATAGATGTCAGTCTTATAAAGTTGTTTTTTTTTTTCATTTAACTAATCGAATACTTTGTTAATTTTTTACAGAGGACAGAACAGTGGGTTTACATGTAGACCTTGGGAAGGGTAGCTGAGCGCGAATTTCGCCGAAGGGGTGAGGACTACGTTACATTAGGCGGTGTTGATATGCGATTTATTCCCACCTGGGATCTCTTCGACTACTATTCGGAAGATTATCTGAAAAGATAAAGAGAGAAAATGAAAAAAAAAAGGTAAATTACAAAATAAAATATATCTCGCGTTTTAAAAATACAATATATCTAAGATTAAAACTCCGATCTAACGTATACATACATACATCGATATTTTATATATTATTTTACCTATTTGGCAATAAGTGCTCCTGGATCAGGCGCGATCGGTGACTATGGCGTTTGCATTTATTAATGTAAATTAACAATTGTTCCTATTAAATTCTTCTACGTTTTGCGTGATGACTAGCTGATTTTCTTTTCTCTAACAACACTCTCCGATGATGATCCAAATATTTCTGATACTTTGATCTTCCCACGATGTTCCTCTCTCTCTTTCTCTCTCTCTCTCTCTCTCTCTCTCTCTCTCTCTCTCACTCACTCTCTCACTCTCTTTCCTTCGTTCCACGCTTCAATGATACCTGATGGTAGGTGTTATCACGATGCTTGGACGTATCTCTCTATTTGTGTTGAGCCTGGCAGTACTCTGCGCTATCCAGCTGAAACTCCATGTATGTGAGGATGCACTCACTAGGAAACTGTAACAAAAAAAAAAGAACATTTACATTTAATGGATGAATCGATAACGAAGTAATTTTCTACAGAAAATTTATTTGATATCGAGAGAAAGAGTGAGAATGAAAAAAAAAGAGAAAGAGAGACAGAGAGAAAGAGATTATGTTAATAACTTTTTTCCTTATATACATATTTTTTTATATACATTTTCTCCTTTCGTATCTAAGATTCGATTTTCGCGAACAATCTCAAAACGTGACAAGAGAGGAATCGTTCGATCCCTTAAGAAGTAACACGGTTAAAAGCACCGAGGTTACCCTTTTAACTTTAGGCCCTCGTTACTTTACCAACGTCCAAGTTAAAGTTTTGCGCTCGTGCCAAAGAAAATAGAGGATTTAGCCAGAGAGTGTGTACACGGTCGAGAGATAGTGTCTCGTCCTGGCTTCCGTCGTTTAACCCTCTGGCTTCTTCTACGTCTTTGTGGTCCAATGATCGTCGATAGGAATGTCTAGGTCAATATTACTCGAAATCGAACTGGTAAGGGTACAGGGGTAATTCAATTGGTAAAATAAAACAACAAAGTCTGACTCCACCGATGAAAGAAACAAATAATTCGCGAAACGATTATTAAACCATTCGATTATTATAAAGATCATTTTTCAAATCTGTCATTTAATGAGAACGTACAATCGTAACTGTGGGATAAGCTAAGGAGGAGAAGGAGGAGGAGGAGGAGGAAGAAGAAGGAATCTTTGCTCGGGGTTGACGTTGATCGACCCGAAATATCCATCTTGGAAGCAGCTACTTAGAAATTCGACTCCGTCGTCGTTGTCGTCGTCGACTAGACGAACAAATATTAGACATCGATCTTGTACCCGTCGAAGAAACGTTCGTTGCACGTTCTTTCGGTTATAAAGTCTTTGCGAAATCTCTATTTACGTAACACAACGACAACGACGACGACGTTGACGACGTCAAACCGACATAGAAGCGAAACCGGACGACAAGATAGAGAAAAGATGCGCATCGATCCTAAAGAACGAATAAGAAAAAGATGAACAGAAAGAGAGAGAGAGAGAAAGAGAGAGAGAGAGAGAGAGAGAGAGAGAGAGAGAGAGAGAGAGAGAGAGAGAGAGAGACAGAGACAGAGACAGAGATAGAGAGAGAGAGAAAGAGAGAAATAAAAAAAGTAGCGAGAAAGAGCGAAGAGGAATATAAACTGTCGGTTGGTCGGTTGATTGGATGGTCGGTCGCTTCGAACGAATCGGAATAACCAAAATAATTGGCATGTGCTGGATGCCACCAATGGAAATAGCTTTTTCGTCGCAAGAATCTTTTCCCAAGGGCAAACAAAATTTATATGTTGTGCGAAAGTCCAACCACGCACGTACTTAATATTTTCCTGAGACGAACATTGACCGGTGATATGAAAAATTTAATGAAACGCATATACATTGTCGGAGTATAATAGATATTGTTAATGAAGGTAAAGTTTACTTTTTCTCTTTTTTTTTCTTTTTTTAAATTAATTATTTATAATATCGAATATAATATAAGAATAATATTACGATCGTTTAAAAGATCCTTAAGAGAGAATTAACGAGAATGTTTTTGCGAATCATCTTCAATTCGCCGCGTTAAAAGGGATCGACCATATCTCGTTGACCCAATGAAAGAAATTTCGCGATCGAAGTTCATCTTTCTAATTCTCTTTCTCTCTCTTCTTATATATAAATTTTCTTATATATATATTATATAATATTGCTTTATTATTATTATTATTATTATTATTATTATTATTATTATTATTATTATTATTAATATTATAATTATAATTATTATTATATAATATCTTTTACACGCGTGCCCCAAAATGTATGTTCGTCGAGTTCCGTCGAAGTTTCATCGACGAGGAAAAAGAGAGAAAGGAAAAAAAAAACAGAAAAATATATAAAAAGAAAAAAAAAGGAAGAAAAAGAAAAGAAAAAAGAAAGATCAGGAGGAGGGTTGCGGTATGTTCCTTCAAGCGAGCCAGCGTCACGCTCTTTAAAAACGATCCAGAAGAGAAAAAAGATTCACTGAGATCAACCTAGAAACCTACTTCAGGTTCAACCCGTTTAAACGTGAGCGAAAACGTATACGCAGCGTAAGTTGCCGTCTCTCGTCCCCATTATCGACACACATCACACTCGTTGCATTCGAGGAGCAATCACTTTTCCTTTTTTTTCCTCTGTCTCTCTCTTTCTCTCTCTCTCTCTCTCTCTCTGTCTGTCTGTCTGTCTGTCTCTCTCTCTCTTTCCATTCTCAACTCCCCCTATTTTCTATTCTTCCTGCAATCGTGATTTTATTAAATTTCACAGACGCGACGCCGTCTCGCACAGAAACATCCATCCATCCATCCAACCATCCATCTATCTATCCATCCATCCTTTTCTTGTCGCCATCATCTATTTAAATCTGGAGTAGGATTTTGATTTCGACGACAAGATGCGTTTTCCCAACTATATTTCACGGGTTTTTCCCGTTTAAACTTGTTTAAAAACCTAGTTCTAGAAACGTAGAAAGACAGAGAAAGAAAAAGAGCGAGAAAAAAAATAAAAGAAAAAAAGATCAAGATCGAGATACATACGTAGAATGTTAAAGAAGATAATTTTTTTTTATTTTTTTTTCTCTTTTCGTCTCTCATCGACGTGTGTATATATATACACATATACACATATAATATATATATAAAATATATATACACATATTATATATATATATATATATATATATATATATATATAACACCGACTCGATATATATCGATGTATGAGGTAATGCTCTAAGTATGCGCATCGATGTATTTTTGTTTGGGTATCCCTGTCCAAAGATAAACGCGTTGAAAGTACACACAGAATGAAAGAGAGAGAGACAGAGAGAAAGAGAGAGAAGTACTTACATATATATATATATATATATATATATATATATATATATATATATATATATATATATAAGTGCACCTAATACAAACAAACACGTGCATACGATAAACACATTAAATTCTCCATCGAAGATATAAGAGTACACACGGAAGGATACACGTGTAATGGACGGAATCAATTATCGATCGGAGGAGACAGATTTCCCTCTCTCCCTTTCTTTTTCTTTCTCGGTTGTACGATGAATAAAATGTGGGGTAAATAAGACATACACATGTAAATCTTTCGACGTTCGATGCATCTTGAAAGATGGTAGGTAAAGGATGTTGCAACTATCGTTTCTACGAAGACTCTTCGAATCTGTTTCACATTCCGTTCGAAACGCATTAACGTCTTCCGATCGTTGCATTAATCTTTTAGAAGAAAATTACTTTCTATTAATAGTAACGTAAATTATTACGAGATAATATCACGCAAAAAAAATGTTAGAAATATTTCGATAAAGTATAGATTATTTTCTATTAATATTATCGTAAAGTATTACGAGAAGATATATAACGATGTTACGATATATAAATAATATCTCGATAAAGAATTGATATATCATATTCGAGTAATTACAATTTCTTACGATTAATTACAGGTATCGTTCAAATATTACGACGGTAAACGTAGAAGGTCGATAAAAACAGTTCGTCCTGAAGACTGCAAAAGGCGAAGAGAGACTCGACTCGTGGGTCGCCGCCAAGTTGATTGCCTTTCTTATAAAGAAACCCTTTAACGAGATAGAGAGACGAATGGAGAGAGGGAAAAAGAGAGAGAGAGAGAGAGAGAGAGAGAGAGAGAGAGAGAGAGAGAGAGAGACAAACAGAGAATGTATACGTGTGTGTAGTTCAAGACAATGAAGATTCATTAACGCCGCGTTTGGTCGACGTACGTCAGCGCATACCATAAGCAATCACATTAAAAATGCATTGAACTTTTACAACGAAATAGAATCGTCGATTAAAAACGATAAATTTTTGATTGGAACGATTGCGAAAGACAGGTACAAAAGCGAAACAATCGCGTTCTTATTCTCGTTCTTCCACTCTGCGACGATGGCTTGCCAACAGAAAGAAAATTCTAAAGAAAATGTATTTCTTCTGCTGCTAGGCGGTGCGCGTAACGCACGCCGCCCACACTTTTCGTACCGAGACTTTAATCCGCTTTAAATTGCCATGCTCGAAATGGCACCTGTCTCTCATGCAACGAGCTACGTATTCTCGTCCGATTTAGCTCAAAACAAAATGAGATTCGTCCTATTCGTTCGTTCTTTACTTATCTCCTAGCGAGAGAAAGGACAAAGAAAAATGTGGAACGTTCTAAGAAAAGAAAATCAAACTCGGCGTATTCGTTCGTTCGTCCTTTTTTCTTTCTTCTTTTTTCTTTTTTTTTTTTTTTTTTGATGATATCGCGAGACCGCAAAATCGAGGAAAGAAGAACGATTTATAACGATCCTCGACGTTTATATACGAATGTCTATTTAATCGGAATAAAAATGATTTCAATTTTCTGCCAAACCTGGATCAAATTAAGAGACACGATCGTATTTTCTCGGAGCTTTCTTTATCTTTGTTAATATCGAGACGATAACGCGAAAGAATCGCGTCGATTTAAGATTATTACTCTGGACAGGCACAACGATGCGTGTATCCGATATACATCCACCCGCACGTTGTTAAAATGCCGATCGTCGATGCAAAAGGCGAAAGTAAAGGCGTACGGTAATAATAAACAATGGACTGAAGAACGGCACCGTACGAAGCGTAATTTCTTTTCGAACGAAGAAGAAAAACATTGAATGATATCTTATCGAAGAGTCAACGTGCAGAAACTCAAAGCAAATATGTATTCATTTTTTTTTTTTAAATTGAATCGAAATAATCTAGTCTACATACGTATATACATACATGTTAAACGATCGGAACTTTATCATCGATCGAAGAAGAAATTTTGATCGATCTCGATCAATGACCTTGATTCTTGTGACAATTTTATCAGACAAATCTCTGCAAATTTTTCTTTTGTTTTGTTTTTCTTTCCTTATAAAATCGCGCGATCGTCACGAAGGTCGATAAAGCGTACGAATATAATGTACACGAAAGAGAATGTAGAATGAATAGTAAACAAAAGATTTTATTTACGCGAAGCTAGATATATATCAGTGGCAACTCATTCGCTCGATGTAATTGATTTATTACACGTCACCTAGTCAACTTTTGATTCGAAGTTCTTCCTCTCTCTTTCTCTCTCTCTCTCTTTCTTTTGCAAAATATAGATCTCAAGACTGCCGAGAGAGAGACGTACGCCAAAAGCAATTGGTCTCCTATCTTGCGTCATTCCACGATGTTGTAATTAAGCTATACTCAAAGCGATGAAAGAAACATAAGAATTCGATTATTGTTAAACCATATCGTTGAAGAGAACATAGTTGCGGCTTGGAGAATTTCACAATTGAAAAGTTTATTATTAACACGTGAGAACACGATTAACGATTCACGCCCATTCTCGGTAACAATACGATCGGTTATAAGAAAACCATCAGGGGTCGAAGGTCGATATCACGTCGTAAAAGATTTATCGAAGAGTAATACGTCGAGGGAGCGTTTAACTCTAAACGGTTATAAATCGGACGTTAGTAACGAAGTAGAAATGGCATGGAATCGAGGAGCGTGATGTTTAGAGCAATTTTACGGGTAAACCTTTTTGCGATTAAACAATGAGAAAACACGAGATGGATTCCGTGGCATAAGGAAAAGGTCTTTTTCGTTGCATCCAAGCGCACCGAGAAATTAGAATGAAAGGAAAATGAAAGGGAAAACGAAAAAGGAAAAGAAAAAAAGAGAGAGAGAAAAGAATCGCGTGCGTGTGACTCCGCCTGATCGTCTCGTGAAATAAATATTAAAAGAAGGAAAAATAAAAAGGAAAAGAGAAAGAAATAGCTTCGCGCAAAAGGTTTTCGTCGTACGAAGGAATCCCACGTTTATTCGTCGCACGATTCTTAGCAAGATTTACAAAAGTCAAGTTAAATTTATTACCTTTGCGTTCTTCAACTACAGTTACAATACCGAACGCGAAATACTTTTATTGACTTCATTATTCCTTAACGTCGAGTACACGACAGAGCCGAAGCCAATAAATAGCTCTCGATGAAGTTAAATTATTAGCTTGATTTGTTGCTCTTACAGGAATGAAATAAGAAGAGTAATAAAAGAGTTAAACGAATAAATAATAATATCGATCACGCGAAAAGTTTACATACCCGGCACAACATTGTTAAGCACGTTGTTCATCTTCTTATCTAATTTTTATGCACGTTCAATACTCGTTTTTTTTTTTTTTATAGACAACCACGAACACTTTTTCGAGGTATAAACGTTAGTGGAAAATTTATCAGGTTATTAAAATTAATCGTTGTTAGTAATCGTTACTTTCGTACAATTTATACCTGCTAAAATAAATACTATCGATGATTATCGTTTCCGCGTCGGACGAGAGTGAATTTTTTTCTTTTTTTAAGATCACGTTTTAACATAACACGTCCATATTTGTACGTCGCGTCGTGCAAACAACGGTCTCTATAGCTGCGAAGTATTATTTGACACGACACTTGGCATGATTTTCAAAGTTTAGCACATCCGTCAAAATATCCGCGTTCCGTAGAAGCATCCTTTTTCAGTCCTTCGTTCGAATACTTCCGCTACGAAACGAATTGTTCCGAAAGGATGGAAATGAAAACGATGCATCGATTTTATCGCATCGAGGGTTAATACATATTCTCTCTCTCTCACACACACACTCTTTTTATCGCCCGCAAGTTTTCTATATAAAGCGCGTGAAACGGATTTGTCCTTGTACGGCGTCAGTGTCGTCGAATTAATCTCTGCAGTACCCGTGGTAACCGATAAGTTTACGGCAACGATACGTCAACGTTATTACATTCGAAATCGAAAATGGTTTCTTTTCTTTTCTTGTCGTTCTTTTTTTTATTTGTTTTATTTATTTATTTTTTTTACAACGTAGATATAATTTATAATCAATATCATATTTTCATTATTATTAATAACGTACACGTTCGAGTTGGGAGTAACGGGAAGCGTACATCATAATTTACATCGTATAAACACGTAACTCGAACTTAAACACGTAACTCAAGGACTAGTTACATACTCTGTAGAGCTCGAGTTACGTGTAAACGTAACACGTTCGACAAAACCCAACTACTGGGAGAGAATTTACAGTTTAAATGATCTATGGAGGAATCTAAATGTTTCACCATTATTAACGTTTCTATGCAATTTCGATAACAACATAATCTCGTTATCGATTGAAATCGAGAATTGCATCGAGAAAAATTTATAAATATCGATATATATTTTCATCGTCGATCTTTTTATTGAAAATAATATCGAATGAAGCGACGACTCGGAGCAAAATTAATATCTAAAACGTTTACCCGTGTAAATCATACGTTTTCGGTAAATAGCACGACAAAACGAAGAATGTTTTTAATATAAATGATAAACTATAGAATTTAGATCGATGAGATTTCGAAGGATCATATAATATACGATGATCGGTCCCTTCGTTAACAAGCTTCACGAGGGTACTGTTGTTCTTTTGAGCGTACTCCCGACAAGGTCGATCGTTTCTCGAGATACGTTCTTATAATGTCTCTCACTCCCCTTCTCTTCTTTCCTCTCCTCTCACTTTACTCGCTTTCATACATATAGCACTCGCAGGTGCATGCTCAAGGTGTTCGACTTGGGTGTCTAATGAACGAGACCTTGGTGTCACGAGTGGATTTCTCTTCTGACATAAGTCGACTCGAAGTAAGGATCAAATATGATGATTCGAGAAGAACGATAACTCTTTTTCTTTTTTATTTTACTTACGTTTTCAAATTTATGACGATTAATCGGTATATAATTTTTTAACATTGAAATATGATAATTATCAAATCGTTAATTAATTAACAAAGAAGAATATTATGTTGATCAAATATCTATCTATTTACCTATCTATCTATCTATCCTTTTTTTATCGCATGGGTCATGATCCAAAAATATAAATAAAACTGTCTCTTCTTCTTCTTCTTCTTCTTCTTCCTTCTCTCGAGTGATGTTCCTACCAGTCACGCGTTCGAGAGACTACGTATTAAAAATAAAGAAAGCGTCGCGAAGCAGGTGACTTTGTCTCTTATTACGTCGATAGAAAATCATGCGACTGATCGATAGTAAATAATTAGTAAAGGATGTAACAATTCGTTCGTTCGTTCGTTCGTTATAATTAAGAATCTACGGTTTAATGGAATCGATGTTACAAATCGCGACGCCATTAAATCGGTTGCTGACAAACTGGCTATGTAACGATCATACCGCCATGGAATAAAGTTATCACGAGGAATTTAGTTCACTGCGTTGACGCGGGAAAGTTGACGGCCCATAAAAGAGGAGAACGAACGTGCAAGGCGCATGAAAAAGATGTACACCGTTGAAAGTAGTATACGTTCTTAGAGAGAGAGAGAGAGAGAGAGAGAGAGAGAGACATTAAGCGATTATTTTCACCAACTACTTTTTTTCTCTCTCTCTCTCTTTCTTTTTCTTTTTTTCCCCTCACCTCTCCTTTCTTTTCATTCAAATTCTATCTCGCAACTCCCTTGAAAACGATTCAACATGAAGGAATCCGACGACTATAAATTTTTGTGACTTCCTTCCGATTTTCTACGAACTTGCATTATTAGTCCTCATAATCAGTCCGTGCGCCCTAATGAAATCCTTCCAAGTTCTTCGCATAACGCGATAATAGTCTGAATAATATTACATAAGCTTCTTAACGAGCAGCTAGCGTGTTCCTACTTTATTCACTGCTATTAGCTCGAGTATGCCAGTCGGATACTTAAAGCTTTTCCACGGTACTAAACTCGTTCCTTCTTATTCCATCTCGAAAAGCTTCAAAAAAAGAAAAAAAAAAGAAAGAAAAAAGATACCTGTCGTAAATAGTAGAGTCATGTTATTCTAATCATTTTTTTTTTTTTAACATACACGCAACGAGTATTAAGCGTTTCTCGTGCCTGGAGAGAAAATGTTTTATTACTTTGGAAAAAAAAAGGGAAAGAATAAATAAATAAATAAGCAAATAAATAAATCATAAAGAGAGAATAAAATTTTAGTGTAAATTAAAGCTAATTTTAATTTCGATACCGAACTATAATGATCACGTTGGAGAAATACTCGTGACTCTTTGTCGTCAGAGTGTGTAATTCGATAAGAACGACCACACTGGTTAATCCGTTTGATGTTATGAAAACAGAATCGGATAAACATTTATGTTGGCCGAGTAGATGTTACCAACAAACATCAACCTCCGATATGTTCTCCCATTGTGTTGATTGTTCCATTTAATTTATTAAAAATATCCATCTTTCGCATATCGAAAAAAATAAAAAAAAAAAATAATAATAAAGAAATCAACAAAATATACATTAAAACAACGTCGAACGATAAACTCGAGGAAAAACAATATAATAAACTAAGTTCTTAGCGATTATTTCTTTAAAGGACATCGGAAAAATTCTATTTGCTATTCAAGGAACGTCAACTACGACGTTCTTTTATCGAAATGTCACTCACGCGAGTGTACCACGACGTATTACAACTTACTATTTCCGTATAAAGTACTCGTTAAGTTACATAAGATTGGAAATCAAATGTAACGAATCCAAACGTATAGAAGAGGACGTACAAAATTTTTTCCTTCTCCTTTCCTTCCTTTTTTTATTTCATTCTCTTTTCCTTTCGACGAAACGTTTTGACATTAACGATTAAGACGATCTCAAACTGGAATGATAAGTCGAGTTAACGAGAGAGAAAAAAAATGTGAAAAAGAAAAATTTCAAGAGAGAAAAAGAGAAAAACGTAGAAAATGGAAATGTGTTACACGTTAGAAAAGAGATAAAAAATCAGATCTTTACATACGCATTCAAAAATATTTCAGCCACAGTTGTAAGAACAAAGAGTGGAGAATAAGATGATATCCGCGTGCCAAAGCGTTCACCAATGTCAAAGAAGGAAGGTGCGCTCTCGATCTTCGTATGATCTTGCGCGATGGGCTCGCGGTATGAAATACGGATATTGAGAGAGAGAAAGAGAGAGAGAGAGAGAGAGAGAGAGAGAGAGAGAGAGAGAGAGAGAGAGAGAGAGAGAGAGAGAATCGAAACGCAAACGCGCCACGTGACTAAGTCTGGCGCCACGAATGGCAACGCATCGTTCTATCTCGATACTCTTTTTACTAGTTCTTTTTTTTTTTTTTTAATTTCTCTTTTGTAACTTTTAATTATATTTTCTCTCTTAAGAAACAGTAAGAACGTTCTCGCATGAAACTCTACGGAATATTTCTACAATATATATTTGTTATACGAAATTTAAGTGAGAAATAATTCTTCGAAAAGAAAAGAAGGAAAAAAAAAAGAAAGAAAATGTTTCCCGCCTTAAGGAGTAGGTATTCATTCGAAAGTAATGAACACTTTGTAGAAAAACGATAATTCAAATTGAATTTAGCCGCGCAATGAGAATCGTTACCAACCAACTTCAGACTTCTGCCAGAGTGGCGCCCATACCCGAAAGAAGAAGGGTTCAAATGTCATGGCTTACGAGTAAACGAGCTAACTCGGGGACACGTCTCTTTATAAAACGAAATCGTTGACCCGTACCTCCACCTCCCAAAGATGTTCCTCTATTTATAACTTTCGATTATATTTAACAAGACAACGTTAATGGATTAATTATTAAACCTACGAGCCTTCAACTCGTCGACGATGTATAAAAAAATTTCATTTTTTAATCCAAGACATTACATCTATTATTACGATAATTGCCAAGATTTTTTTTTCAATTAAACGAAAGCTCAAAATTTACGAAAGCTACAGAAACAATGGTTAACCTCAAAATGGCACTTGTTTGAAACCAAAAGGGGTTAAGGTCTCGCTTCCTCTCTCTCTTTTCCTGTTAGTCTTTTTATCTTATTCTCTATAATCGTATACCCAATGTTTTTCTTTCTAAACGAAGATCATACAGGTTCAAGAAAGATACATACTCCGTCGATACAGTTCAATGATAATAACTGTATCGAAAGAAACTAAAACACATACACACGCACATACACTCAAATCCTTATGCACTCACTCCTACACATATAGAAAATATCGGAAGTCCGGGTTAACACGCACGTGTGCGCGGGAATAGTACTCCTTATCTTTTCTTAAAAACTATAGCTTCCTCTTTCCCCCCTCTCTCCCTCTCTCTGCTCTTAATTTTACCATCGCATTATTTTTTTCAACGAAACAGAAAAAAAGAGAACAAAATAAATAAATAAATAAATAAATAAATAAATAAATAAATAAATAAATAAACAAAAACGAATAATAGGAAATAAAATTAAAAAAAAAAAAAGAATTAATTAATTAATTAATTATTACTAATTTTGCGAACGATCACTTACAGCATTACTTCGAAGTCACATTCTAGGAGCGTTCGAGACGCTCTCTTCCAAATATCTTCCAGGACTAGGCTGCGTACTTCACGTTTGGTCCTCGTTTCGTTGACGATAACGCGAGATTTGTGGAACAAAATTGCCGAAGAACTATATACACGATGATTGACTACCGATGGCAATCGGCAAGGTTAGAACACGATCAAAGAAAAGTAAGGAAACGAACAAAAATATATATATATATATATATTTAACTAAACGCACGGAAGGAAGACCCACGAGAGAATGAGAACGATACGTGCTGAACGAAAGACGACGAGGCACTGTGAACGGCCGCGGACACCGGTGATTGGTCGATCGGGAGTTTCGGTATGCGCGATTTTCTTTTTCGCTATGAGAGAGAGAGAGATATTCGATTGTTTCGTTCGACTCTTTCACTCTTTTTCCGTAAAGAGAGAGACACAAGAGAAGAAGGTAACTTGTTTGCTTGCTTGCTCGCTCGTTCGCTCTTTCTCTTTTCTTCTCTCTCTCTCTCTTTCTCTCGTGACGGTCGCGTTGAATCTGGGCCAGCAGTGGCGCGCCGACGAAAATAGAACGGCGTCGAGACAGCTCCAACACCCTCTTTCTCTCTTTCTACGGCACTATGACTTCTGACACTCTCTCACAGTCAACGTACACGTACGTACTAGCTACGTCTGTAAGCGTACGTAGATCTCGCGCCGTACATCTTCCCCCACTCCTACCGAGCACTGCCGCTCACTCTATCGGCAGTCACACTCAACGACCGTGACGCGCGAGCCGCTCGGAGACTGCGGCCACCAATCGGAATGCGAGTTGCTACGTGTTCCTCGTGACGTCACGGCTGACCCTACCGACCGATACAAACAATGCTCGAGTACGAACAAGTGTACGATGCTTTAACTCCTCCTCCTCCTCCCCTCTCCCCATCCATCTACTTACCTACCTACCCTTCTGTCTCTCTCCCTCCTTAACTCCGTCCCGTGTAAATCTCCCCATATGTACTTTGTATATATATATGTGTGTGTGTGTGTGTGTCTCTTCCTCTTTTCCGATTTTATCAAATGAGATGTTCTTATTATGCAGGCATAAATTTTATTTAGATTCGGTGTTGTTTTACGTGATCGTGTGAATTATGATATTTTTCAACGTTAAAGTAAAACGATACTCGATGCGTCACGTTTTGAATGAGTCAACGATTCCAACGAGATTCAAAGTGCACACGTATATACGTATACGAATATACTGGATGTTCAAGAAATATGACACGAGAAAGGTATACTTTTTTCTGACGTAGACGAACGGAGCAAGAGTAATTCCGTAACTCGAAGGAGAGTCGAAGAAAAAGTCCGGTCAACATAGATACGTACGTATTTAGTTAAGTAATTCGGCAAAAATGTTGATTACGTCCGTCCGCGATACTTTGTTGTTTTGTGCCAAGTTAGGTCAACTGCCGTTAATTAACGTATCTATTTTTTCGAGGTCGTTTACCTCCGATATATACAGGAACGAACGAAACTAGTTTTCGTTTAATGCCAAGTTTGAGCGAAAACGCGTCCAAAGGGGATAAAGTGTCAGGGTTAATAGATCAACCGCTGGCTCCTCCTTGATTCGGTCATTCTGCGGATCCGCGGGAACAATGTTAACCGGGAGAAATTTATAGCCGCGGAAATATATACGAGCTTTCCTTCGTATAGCGAGAGAACGAGAACGTATGTACTTGGATACGTACGTACCTACGTATACGTATCTATACGTAGAAACGTGTAACCTGGCGTACTTTGAAGATTAGTCACGTTTTCGTTACAAATATACCAGGTATACACACCTGTGGTCGGTCGGTGCATTTACAAGATATACATTTTCCACAATGTCAACGCGACTACAACTTTTGAAGAAGCACCCAGCAAGTCTGTAGATTCTCCAAGAGTAAAGAAAGAAAAGAAAAAGAAGGGTCGTCGTTTATTCCTTCGATAATACCTGCACCTCGTTTTTCCATTCATATCGTTAGAAAATTCGACCCTTGGAAAATCCGTCCTTACCGTATATACCTGTATATTAACAATACATTTCGTATTTCCCCGAGAAATATAGAAATATAGGGGTAATAACATTTACGATATTTGTACGATTGTTGTGAGATTTAAAAGTGATTTAACAACGACGAGAAATACATGTTTACCTGTTAACAATTACTCGTAATAAATCTATCGCAAAAGCTTCGATGAACAACTAAACTTAGATTTTCTTTTAATACCCGATGAGTAAGAAGAGCTATAAACGATTTCTATTTTTTTTGTTCGCTTAGAAAATGTTCTTTTGAAATATTTTTCTCTTAAGATAATTTCGTCCATTCTTATTTATTTTTCGAGTTGAAACGTTAAGAAAATATATTTCTAAGAGTCATTAGGACCAACCTCCGTGCATTCCTGCGTGGGTTTGGGTTTTTCTTTTCTCCCTTTGTATTACGATAATCCATCAAATGTCAATCCAATAAAAATGTTTCATGAATGGTGATTGTACGTAGCTATGACAAATCTGACATTTCGAGAATGGCTCGACAATTTGCACAAATATTTCGGAATATTAAGCTTCTACTATGCAACACCGCACGAATTTCAGTCGCGTTCTTCTTATCGATTTATGCATTGCGAGGAGATTTGAATTAATTGTAAGTTATCACGTTCCGTATTTCCTTACTCAATCTTCTCGAGTTACGACGATCGTTTGCTTTTAAGACCTTGTCAAAGTATTTCGGACGTATTTCTGCCTCTCTTTCTCTCTTTTTCTTTTTCTTTTTCTTTTAAGCGACTGTTCGCCGTATCCACGAGAAACAAAGAGCAAAATCTAAAATTCTTTAGTCGACCTGCGGGTTATAAAAAGTGAGATTAAAATAAACTAACGGCAGATTTAATCTTGTCGGATCTCTCATCTCGTCTGTCAGATACTCGTTCTCATTCTCCCAGCTCGTTCCAGTCTCAGAAAAGGAGATTACGTTCGCACAATCTACTGTGCTTGTTGACCAGTGTTCATTCCTATTCTAGAATACACGATTTTCTCTAGAATTTTAGCAAAATTCCTTTCGTTTAGTCACATACTGTTGAATGTTCTTTAACGTTATGCAGCAACTTGTGGATATACAAAAAAAAAAGAAAAAAGAGGTAAGGGTAAAAATCAAATTGCATGATTTTACATTCTCGATTTACGTATCTATTATATACGTATATATATATATATACGTATCTATAATAATATGAGATGAATATTGCTTTCGCAAAACGAGTGAAACTCTATTCTTATGAATTCTAATCGTTATTTCGTTCTACCAGCAATGACGAAACGTTCTCTCGACATGGAGTGATGTTTCTAGGACAATTGATTTTTTTATTAATGAAAGATGGAGGAAGAGAGAAAGAGAGAGACAGACAGAGAGAGAGAGAGAGAGAGAGAGAGAGAGAAAGAGAGAGAGAAAGAGAGATAGAAAAAAAAAAGAAAAAGATATATGCATGGGAAATTACACATCTTGGACCGAAAACTCGTCGAGCTGGAAAAGAGTGGGCTCGAGTATCGTTAAAATAACCAATGGACACGTGAGTTATGGACCTTCCTGGAAAGCGTCGAGTCTCGGTAAAAGGTCAGGGTCGTCGATACGTCGAACAGCTGGCTAACGATTTTCAAAAGAAGACTAAAGAGAAAGAGAGACAGAAATATATATATATATATATATATATATATATATAGAGAGAGAGGGAGAGAAAAAAAAGAGAGGAAAAAAGAAAAGAAAATAAAAATAAAAATTGCAGCGGAAGAGTCTACTTCCGTGGACTCGTCTAAAAAAGAAAAAAAGAAAAAAATTGCGGGTCGTCGCAATTAAGGTAGTATCAGACGATAATTAAATTCGAGACAATCGAAGAAAAAAAACATATTACGGTGTAACAGCATCCGACAATCAGTAGTCGGATCAATTCTAATTAATTCGCGATAAAGTCGAATAATTGACGTGATGTGATAAATAATTGATAGAATTTTCTGTTTCGATAAGAGTGGTAAGAGATTAACGTTTTAAATCTCCTCCTCCATCTTACTTTTTTCTATTCGATCGCATCGAAAAGTTTTCGAAAGCAAGATTTTCTCTTCCTCGATCGTTCGACTCGAGCAATCGTAGAAGCCATCGTTGTAAGAAAAACGTAATTTCGAGACGTGCAAGCGTATCGGTTCTTCTTCTCGAATCGACAGAGTTTTCAGGGAAGCTCGATGTTCAACAAGTATGCCCGGACAAGAAAGAGAGAGAGAGAGAGAAAGAGAGAATGAGAAGGAGAGAATAGAAAATAGAATTCCGTTGCTTGCAAGAGAGAACTCCCTCGCTTCTTCCTTCTTTCAACTTTTTTTTTTCTTTTATTTCTTCATCCATCTATCCTCTTTCTCTCTTCAAAATGTCATCGTCGTTCACCATTCAAACCGAGAGTCCAAGTTCCAAGAGCAAAGTGTATTCGAGTTGTCACTACGGGTGTCCAATAAAATACTCCAGTATCGAGAAATCGTTTTCGAAAGGGAGCTTTGTTTATTCGCAAGCACTTCGAATACTTCGACGACTTTTTTCCTTTTTCATTTCCTTTTTTTCCTTTTTCTTTCTCGTTACTTAATTATTGCTGAAGCGGCCGACCGTTCGAAAGACGATCGTAATCGTTTTTTTTTTTCTCGAATCGATACGAAAGGGTCCGACCTAATTTGTCAGATATATCCTTCGTCGAGCTTAGAAGCTACTTCTCGGACCATTTTCAAAGTCGACTTCGCGCGCCGGAACGGTCACCTTTCGTTCGCTTCGTTTCGTTCATTTATGCAAGAACGAGAATTCGGGTCAGGCTTATCCATAATCACGGAGTATAGCTCGTTAAACTTCACGGAACATGGACACGAATTTATAGTTAATATTTCTTTGGTCGTTTTTCTATTTTTTCCCCCATTTTTTTTGTTTCGTTTTCTTCTTTCTTTTATATATATATATATATTTTTTTTCTTCATACTTGTTATATTTTATATAGTTAGTTTTGCACGAATGCACACCAAGGTAAATCAAACGTCGAAAATAAAATCTCAAATTAAAATTCTTCTTTGATACACAATTTGTTTCATTGTGTGTGTGAGAAAGGGAGAAAGAGAGAGAGAGAGAGAGAGAGAGAGAGAGAGAGAGAGAGAGAGAGAGAGAGAGAGAGAGAGAGAGAGAGAGAGAGAGAGAGAGAGAGAGAGAGAGAGAAAGAGATTCCGTTGAAACAGCACGAAGTTACGCAGCCAAGTGAAAACGCATCAACGAGTTGCATGGTCTCTGAACCGAGTTAAATTTCCACCTTCGTTGCACTCGCCATATGTATGTGTGTATGTATGTATGTATGTTTGTGCATGCATGTATGTATGTACGAGAGAACCCTCAAAGATTGCGCGCTATTGCACGCGATTGCATAAGGTTGCGACCACCAGTATTGCACGGCGTTGCATCGCGCAGGTCCGTTCAAACGATCGCGTTCGTTACTTATATACGTTTACGGAGTGTCCTACTAACCGTCACCGTCACCGTCACCGTCACCATCGTCATCGTCATCGTCATCGACTTCGATCTCCACTTATCTTTGAACACCGATCGAATGGTTACGTTCTTGTTTCCATCCGATCGACGATCTCGATCTTTTTCTTCTTTGGATCTTTAGGAACGAATGCATTAAATATGTATATATATATTTTTTTTCTTTCTTTTTTTTTGTTTCGCGTTAATGAATCTTCGATATGAATCGCCATCGCGTGAACCAAACAGACCAGGAACGATGAACTTTGAAAAGTACTACAGACTATATTTTGCTTAACATTGCCTGTTTCTTGAATTGATTAACTAAAAAAAAATAGAAAAAAAGGAGAAAAAGTAGACCCTTTCTGTATTCGTACATTTGTTAAGACAGTTAAGAAAAAAGTTTTCTAAGTCGAGAACATTGGAGAATAGTTCCGACTGAATAGACTTTCTATCTCGAAAATGTGAGAGAGAGAGAGAGAAAGTACTCGAAAGTTTTGTCTACGTTGGCGGCAAACTGAAACTGAAAAGAAGTAACCCACTAGGGGGTTGGATAGACACCTCCTCGTGTTTGCCGTTTTAACGTCGTATGCATGAAATAGGTTGTTATTTTAAAAGAACGTAGCAAATTCGCTAACGCGAGTTAAGCTCGAATCTCGTTTCTTGTTTTTGAGTTTTATCCTCCTAACGATAATTGGGTTAAGGTTGTCAATCAATAGAATTTAAGGTTGCATCTTGGACGGTCAATTTTTTTCTTTTCCTCTTTCTCTCTCTTTCATTTTTCATTCTTTTTTTTTTTTTATTTAATTTTCTTAAAGCCACGCGTATAAAACAACCACAAAGCTTTCACAAAAAAATAAAAAAATAAAAAAGAATTGATAAATTGGATAGTTAAAAAAAAAAAAAAAACGATTGTGTTAAAAGTCAAAGCCAAATGTTAAGCACCGCTATTCGGTATCAATAATAAAGTTTCAGTTAGATTCAAACGTCGAGAATAATTCTACCTTTTCCTTTGCCTTTCCTGTCGTTAACAGACGTCAAATCGCGAACAATTTTGTTCGCACGAACGCGTAATGCACGACTATTTGCGATACACTTATGTAGGCGTATATCCGTAAAATAAAAATAACAACTGAATAATATAGGAATCGTTATACGAAAATATCGTGTAGAATTATTAATACTAATGAATAGGATAACAAATTTTCGAGATCCGAAAAAGATAAGTCGGTAGTTCGCGATTTTGATTTTTCTAAATCCTCATCCTACCCTCTTAGATAGAATTTTCTCTTGAAATCTTTCAGTGTTACCTACGCACATTTGCACCAACCCTTAGAATTTAAAGGAAGGAAGGAAGGAAGGAAGGGTCGTAGCGAAAAAAAAGAGAAAAAAAAAAAAAGAAAAAAGGGAGAGCAGTTTTTCGAACGTTCCTTTTCTTATCATCGTTGATTCTCGTATCATCCGAATAAGAAATTCGATTTCTCGATATAATCCCTACAGAGATCTCTTATCCGCGAAGAGGAACGACGTTCGATTGGAAATTTGAAAAATAGAAAAAAGAGGGAAGGAGAGGAGGGGGTTGATAGCGAGTGAAAATAAATCGAGAAGCTTATCGATCGATAATACTAGACGCATATAGGTACTCGATGATGATTAGTAATTTTTTTTCGTTATTCCGGAAACGAGTGTTTCCTCCTCTTCCTCTTCCTCCTTCTCCTCCTTCTCTTCCTCCTCCTCCTCCTCCTCCTCCTCCTTTTCTGTGCACGTACATCCTGTTTCATTTGACTGACGTAACACAAAAGGAAATTGTTGAACTTTGCGCATGCGAACGAGTGAAATCAAGGATTATTACCTTGTTACGATACGATAACGTTTATTTTTTATTATTAGGTTTGTTCTTCTCGTTACGAAGGAGAGAAAGGCGTAGTTTATTTTTGTTAATAGCCTATGCATTTATAGCAATGCTTTGAAATACTTTCTTTCCATCTCGAAAAGGATGAATACATTTCTGGGAAATGTTACGCGATTGTTAAATTTATCCTACTGATAACAGTGATAAAATGAGATAGAAATAGGAAGATAATTCATTACGTAAAGTCCGACCGTAGAAATACACCAAGACTCGAATTAATTGCGTCAGCATGAGAGAGAGAGAGAGAGAGAGAGAGAGAGAGAGAGAGAGAGAGACTGAAAAAAAGAAAGAGACTAGGCAGCGTGGGCGAGAGATCAAAAACGTAACGACGTCAGTGATGACGTCATAGTTATGACGTAGTAAAGTCGGATACATACGTAGGTACATATACCTACGTAGATATAAGTACGTACATGTCCTATCAATAAAATAATCTTTGAATAAAAAGTCAAGGTTCTGTTCTACCCCAAAAACAATTTATTTTCCAAATGTATGATTTGAGTCGGTGGCAGGTCGTATGATAAATTGAATGCACGGTGCTAAATCGATTGGGGCAAGAAAAAAGAGAAAAAAAAAAAGAAAGAAGTAAAACAACAGTAATTTCTTTACAGAAGCCATAACACGTGTCTAGTATACGAAAAGGCAATAAATATAATCACATTGTAATAATGTTTCGAACGTAATCGGAAATCAATGATTGCACAACCGCCGGTATTTAATCAATTGTCACAAACACATACGAACATACATATACTCATTGGTGAAATATTCGTAGCGAAGCTACGTTAATATACATACATACATACATACATACATACATACATGCATGCATGCATACAAAATATAGTCATTACAATAAATGACCGTCGAATGACCGAATATATCCTTGAAACGATAGGAGGCGTAACAACGTCTGTCCGATTTTTTCAAACCAATCCGGTCCGGTCCAGTCCGGTCCGACGATACACACCTACTACGCCTACGTTCTTCGAGATTATATTTCCCACGCTGAAGTTTAACCGAACCGAAGCAAATGCCCTTTATACGAGAAGCAAGTAAACCTTTTTTTAATAAAAAAAAAAAAAAAAAAAAAAAAAAAAAAAGAAAGAAAAGAAAAAGATGGCACAGCAAGGAGAAAGTAAGCAAGGAGAAGAGTAAATAAAAAAGGTTACAGAGAAAAGAAAATCTTAAGAGTGAAGGGCGGGAGAAATAAGAAGAGAAATTTCATTTTCATCTATTTGATTTACATGTACGTATCACAAGTTAGTAAAAACAACGTAATAAAAGAAAAAAAAAGAAAAAAAAAAATACAAAAAAGAAAAAAAAAGGGACATAAGAATGACGGTGGCGTGGACGGCTAACCCCACCATGCTCCCTTTTTGGTATACGTTAGTCTTGCTTGTATGTATATTGTTGAGCGAGTTGATAAAGACAGAAGAGAGAGGGGAGGATAGAACAAAAAAAAAACAAAAAAGAGAGAAAGAAAGAAGAAAGAGAGTGACAAAGCCAGAGAAAGAGAAAGAGACCCGGGATGAATATGGATTTATGAATATGGACGAGGGTAAAACCTCGAGGTTGGCTAGCAACAAAGCGAGTATATCCCCACTACTCTCTTTCACACACCCCTTATTTCTATCGTTCTACACTACCCAAGCTGCCACCTACACTTCCTTCTATCTCTTTCTCTCTCTCTCTCTCTCTCTCTCTCTCCCCCTTCTCTCCAACTTTCCCAGACGAGAACGGGCAAGGGGTAGAAAACGTGAAGGGACTACGTCGAGTAACGGGGACGTCGAACCGTGTACATTAAGCTTCCTTCACACCGAGGAAGATCTTTTTACATCGATTTTGCCTGATGGTTTAATATATAACGGCACTTCGAAATCCTCCCCCTTAGTTTTTCTTTCTTTTTCTTCCCTCTCTCTTTTTTTTTGTTATAATACATATTTTCTTTCTTCATCAAAGAGATTATATTTCCTTCTACCACCCTTGCTACCCTTTAGAAATTTGGTCAATTTCTGAAATTGGTCTCTCTCAAAGAGTGAGTACACGATCTCGTGCCTTGTAATATGTATGAGACGAATAAGTTATAAGAATGTTAATGTTATCGATATTTCGTCACGAAGACGGTGGATAGTACGACGGACCTTAACGAATTTTTTTTTTTTTCTTTTTGAAGTTCAAAAAGGAAACTCTCGACCAAGCTTACAAAAACGTTCATAAAGTCTACACCGTAGTAATTACATTTTTCTCTAGCTTCGTTATTTGAATTGACTTTAGATGTAAACTCTGCTTCTGTCGTTAACTAGACTCGTCTTTTTCCTACCGATTAAAAGTAATTACGTTCGAATGCACTAGCATGTGCGCGCGCGCGTATAAGTGTGTTGCAAGTTCCACTTTCAAAGGTCATCGATGCAAGTCAATCTAGACACGCTCTCGACGTTTCATGACTTTCTCTTAACGTTATTTCACGGACTCGTTTGGCGTTAGAAGAGAATGCAGTTAGGTGACCATAATTGTACTGAAATACACGAAAGAATTTCTAGATCTTTAAGAATGTGTGAATAATTCCAAGATTTATGTATTTGAAATGTGCGTGTGTGTGTACATATATTTTATGATACATACATGTATCATTCTGGAGTAATAAAAATGATATAATCTATAAAAAACATTTTTCTTCGTTGAACGACATCATTATCGATTCTATTTCTAGATTTATCTCTTCGATAAAACTATCTCTACTGTAATAGATACTTTATACCTGATGTATCAAAAATCATATCATATTCTTGGAAGTCTATAAAAATAATCCATTCTCGTATTCCTCGAAAAAATTTACCTAAGTACATATATACGTACATACATACGTACATACACACACACACACACACACGTTGTTTGCATTTACGCTAATATTAAATCGAAAAGCCTTTAGAATAGGGTTCTTATTACAACGATCCAATCCTCGCGATGTCGTACAACGTCGTCAAATTTTACAAATGTATAAAATCTTTGATATATATCTCGTTAACAGAGGTATAACCTTCGTGTCGACGGCTTAGAGTCTGAACTACCTGTAAAATCGATATTTCAAGTAGGTCACTAGGTTAGCAGGCAAAGGATGATAAGAGGCCACTTCGAGCGAATAATAGCGACCGATAAGAGTCGCCGGCTAACTCGTTGCCCGTTAGTGTTATTCCTCGAGCGAAGAAAATGAATAATCCGCTTCCGGTATGCGAGAGAAAACGTCGCTGAACGTAATTTGAATTTCGAAATCGAATGGACCCGACGTTGATTACTAATTAACGTTCGCATGACACCGTATACGCGTCGAATTATTACCTATTAGCTGTTTCGTCAGATCCACATGGATATTAGGGCGTGTTTACGATCAACGTCAAATTGCTGGATTAACGTCCATAATATCTTTATCTATTTAATAATGCGCTGATAAAATAAATTACGATGATCTTATTACCAAGCTAATATCAACAAAATTGGCTTTTATACGAGGTTAATTGAAAGGCAGTAAGAAAATCACTTGTTCGATATTTTCCCGTTTACCAGTTTTATTGAAAAATATTGGACTATATTATTTGGTCAAACTCGATATATACAAAAATCAACGATCGAAAGAAAATTTACAAATTTTCACTGTGACAGAAGAAAAGAAAAAGAAGAAGAAGAAGAAGAAGAAAAAGAGGAAGAGAAAGGAGAAAAAAAAAGATTAAATGTATAATCTATCTACGATACAACAAAATGTAGTACAAACGTTTTATCGCTCTGCAATTACACCTATCCACGATTTCGTGGAAATAAGTAAGCCCCGGGTTTCCTATGACATTTCGCTGAACGTTTAATCGATAAATTCTCTGAAGGCCTGATTCTTTATCGGCGTACATTCGGTGTACCATGTAGTTAACTAAGTGTAAGTTTAAAATTGCAATTGTCTGTCGCACGTCTCAAAGAAGAAATTACTTTTGCGATCTATCTGTCCGTTTCAATAATCGTCAAAAAGTAATTAATTAATCGAAGTACATAAGAAAATTGAAAAGTTCTAGCTCTCTCTCTCTCTCTCTCTGGCCCCTGTTTCTCTCTCTTTTTCTCGATGCAATTTTTTTTCACGAGCAACGGAAGTAAATAAGAAGAAGGAATAGATTGTATATAACGATATAAAAGACAAAGGATAAGAAGAATGTATTTGATAGTAGAATTCGATTGTAGTCGTAGGATATTGTATACAGGATAATTCTCTTCAGAGGTGGGTCTGGCTACTAGGGTCCTCCTCCCAGACATTGCCGATCGTTAAGCAAGGTCAGTGACATCGGTCGTCTACCCGTCTGGCTCTGCCAGTCGAATATCTTTTTCATTGGGTGCCCTTCCTGCCATGGACACGTATATAACACATACCCCCTTCTCTGTCCCCCCTCTCTCTCTCAAACCTTTCCTTTTATTCTCCCTTTCTATACGAAATTCGTGAAAATAATTTCATTCGAACGTCTCCGACGTTTCATCGCGTCGTTGTTAGAATATTTAAAAGAAGAACTTGTTTTTTATCCCCTCCTTCCCTCTCTCTCTCTCTCTCTCACTCTCTCTAGAGCTCTCTCTTTCCCTTTTCTACCACTACAAACAGCAAAGAATTCCAAAGGAAACACGTCTGAGACTCGTTAAGCCAATGATAATCGACTCGCAAGTAGAAAGAGGAGAGAGAGAGAGAGAGAGAGAGAAAGTGCACTCGAGAGAAGAGAATCGATGCATCGTCGCGACGCAGAAGCCTTCTTCTTCTTCTTCTTCTTCTTCTTCTTCTTCTTCTCATAGAACACGAACTTGCTCAACGAGTTTCCGATTCTTACAGAATGAATTCATGATTTCACGCGAGAGACTATTTCGATAAATCGATCGTTTCTACTCGTATCCTCTCGTCGTTATCGGATAGAAAGAGAAGAAATTGGTGCTACGATTTCTTTTTTTTTCTTTTTTTTTTCATCGTTTTTGTTTTCGTATTTAACAAACAATGAATATATATATATATATATATATCGCAATTCCTCTTTTTTCTTTATCCTTCAATTTTTTGTCCGATCGATCAAATATCACTGTCGTGTTATCTCGGGAAACTTTGCGATACGCTATTTTATAAGAACCGGTTGAATCGATTAGAAATCCGATAAGGAAGATTTCTCGGTAGATAAATATCGTAGAAAATTTTTACAAGTATCACTCGAATCAAATTCGATCACTCGGTTATGTCGATCACGTTCGCATAATTTTCAACGAGTTCAAACGTTCGATATTTTTATTATCGAGAGATCGGAGTCTCTTGAGGAGCATCGACTAGAGAAAGGAACAAAATTGAACCGGTTTGCTCTACGTTCCCGGGGGTTCGTTGAACAAAGTGGCATGCAAAAAGGCAAGTACGAGAGGAACGACGAGACTCTGTAGAAAAAAGGAGAGTAAAAGAAGACGAAGACGAAGACGAAGACGAAGAAGAGAAAGAAACGAGAGAAAGTCAGCAGAGATTCTTCTCTTTCGTTGTACTCGTCGTTGTACGTTTGAAGAGATCCAACAAATTCTAATTTAATCGCTTTCAAGATTCTCTCTCTCTTTTTCTTCTAAACGATCTACAATGTGACAATCGTAACTTGGTGTGCGACGGAAAACTGAGACTCTTACGAGTTCTTTTTCTTTTTATTTTATTTTATTTTATTTTTTTTTGATTCATCATTGTTATTACACGAGACGATAAAGAAGAAATCTCCGATCGGGTTTCGATCAATTTATATTTTGTCTGGAGGTCGTAACGTTTAGGTATTCTCGTTTTGTTAACAGAAGAGGGATCGAGAGAGTGAGAAAAATGAATAGGATACATAGATAAGAAGAGAGAAAGAAAGAGAGAGAGAGAGAGAGAGTCTGGTACTCGACACGAGCTTATCACGTTCATCGCGTTGTTTTAAATCGAGTCGACATAATGTCCGAAGCGTTCGATTTCTCGTAACATCGTCGGTGGTCGAAAGCAAGCGGCGCGCCGACGGAAAGTGCAACGAACCCCTAGCGCGTCTTTCCGTGAGCATTCGAGCGAACGAACGAACGAACGAACGAACGAACGAACGAATGAACGAACGAAGAGAAGAAGCGAAGAAGCGAAACGAACGTCTTGCGGAATGTCGACGTTCCGCCGACGGCTGGGGAATGCGGTCCGATTGGTCCCATCGCGTCTAACCTACAACCATTTCCCTCATTTTTCCTTACGGTCCCTGTCTTTTTCTTTTTTTTCCCTCTTTTCTTTCTTTTTTTCTCCTTTTCTCTCTCTCTTTCTCTCTGTCCTTCCTTTTTTTTCTTTTTCTTTAAGCGCACGTTCAACGAAAGATTTCCTTTCTCGTCGATAAAAATACAAAATCCCTTTTCCCCCATCGAGACGAGAATTTATTTCGACATTTCTCGCACTCCGTATCTCTCAGTTAAATAAACGAGAGAGGAGGAATTGTTATAAATATAAAAGATAAGGGAAAACTTAAGGGAGGATTTTAGATAGAGTTTTGTAAGAAAATTCGATAAGACATTTGAACATTCGTTTATAAACGTTAATTGCTTTCATACGTGTACATATTATAATTAATGATATAAAAATGGTACAAAAAATTTTGACGAATTTCGTTGTAAGAATAAAGGAGAAAGGAAGGGAAAAAATGGAAATAAAAAAGAAAGGGAAAAAAAAGGATCAAACGTACTTTACCTTAGGAAATTGTTGCGCTTTTTTACGGAAGGGAAGAGAAGAGAACGGAACACGTCGAGCGGAAGATTTTGGGTGTGCAACAATGTGCATCCCCGGTCTGGTCTTTTCTTTCAATGAAAAGGGAAACAATCGTATTACGAAGAATGTATCTCCACAATGGAACCACAGTAGTCGATGTAACTACGTAGATAGACGTTCGTTGTGATATGTACATGTAAATTACACAACGATCTTACGTCATTATCACCGAATGAAATTATTTACTGAAATATTTTATTTTCTCGCAACTGCGGCGACATCAAAGAATCATTCTTTTTTATGCTCTAAATTTGTTTGCTCTTTCATATAGATAAAGGGGAAAGAAAGAAAGACAAAAGAACGAAGAAAAAAAAGAAAAGGAAGAAAAAAAAATGATCTGCAATAAATCAGTTTAATTACGAATTATTTATCGACGGCTGCTTTTGTCGGAACAGAGAAATGTGTGTTTCATTGAATCGTTGGTACATGAGCGAAAGACGAGCTATTTACAAAACTCTGTCGTTTATCTCTTCTTCCCCTTTTGTTTGCACAACTTTCCTTCGAGGCTTTGTGCATCGAACAGGTGTTAAATTACCAGCGAGCAGTCTAATTAACTAATATGTATGTATATATGTGCACGTGTTATGAGATTAAAATGAATAAATGAGATAAAGTGGGATAAATCTTCTTCTTATTCGTAATTGCGTAAAAGCGTTCGTGTATCATTTTTATACATTTTGCGTTCTAACATGCGGATATGAGATATGTATATACGTATGTAAATACATATATCAAGTAAGTAGATGAGACTCCATAATACATATCTCTGTCTACTTTGAATTTTATATATATATATATATATATATATATATATATATATAAAATAGATGTAACAATTATTGTATTTACGAATAATTAACGGAGGAATAAAGCAAAGAAAATTGTTAAACAATTTTTTTCAGAAACTATAAGAAACGATACTAGCAATCGTAACTGTTATTTTCTCTATCACTTTATCATAGGGATTTACGAGCAACACCTGCGATTGGAAAGATATGAAACATTGTTTTCTCAAAGAAAACGATAAGTTTGATTTTAATTAAAATAGAGATACATCGTGTGTGATTCAGTAAAACATGTAACGTTATTAACCCGAATGGTGTAGGTATCGTTGAGTCATCTTTCTTCTAAGCAAAGCTTTGTCTAAGAATTGACACAAACACAGCCACCGTACACACACACACACAGACAGACACACCTACAGTAATTTGCAAAAGTATACGAACATTTCTTATCTTCCAGCACGTTTGCTGAGAGAATTATAATTAAAAAAAAAATCGTGTCCTTTCTGGAATCCATGAATGAATTTTTAAGGACGGATCGATGGATTTAGATAGAAAAAAAGAAAAAGAAAAAAAAAGAAGAAGCAGAAGGATAGTTTTTTCTATTTCGTAGAAAAGAAAAGTGATACTATACTTTTTTCTAGACGATGTAAACTTCCTCTATGTAAGGACGACGCATAACGCTTGCAACCGGTCTAGACAAGATAGTAACTTAATTCCTACACGTGGCAGAGGTAAAAAGGAGAAGTATCTTAGAATAATCTTTCGAGAGATTTCGCCTTGTCGAGAGTACTCGGTTGTCTCTCTCTCTTTCTCTCTTCCTCTTTCTGGAAATGTGAAACCAATGAAGAGAGATAATATTCGACTTATACACCATCATTATAATCTATGCACGTAACTATACATATATACGTATCTATGTACATACATATATACAAACACAGACAAACAAACACACCTGTACGTTTATAATAAATGCATGCAACTAACATCCATATAGAAATTTAATTATACTCTCTTACGACGACGATGACGACAACGAAACTTATATACAATTTCAAGAATAATCATTTGAGAAGATCATCGAGATCCGCCATACTTCGCTATCCTCTTTCAATTCGTTTCGAAGAAAACAAATTGAAAACTCGAGTGGAACGCTTTCGCACTCCCACTTGATCTCTAAAAGCATAGCACAATAAAATTCTCGTAGTTGAGAACCGACTGAACTATGTATCAACGCCTATTGAAAACGCCGTAAGAAAAGTTAATCGAAATTGCTCGAGAAATGAGAAATAAGAAAAAAAGTGAAAAAAATTATAATAATTTCAAAAAAAAAAGGAAAAACGAAGTGGAAAATATATGGCTCGAGAAAAGCAAGGTAATCGCGGTTAATGCAGTAGACTAGATAATATCAACCTATTATTCGCTGTGCGTTAGCCACTCCCAGCTTCCTGTCCCGATATACATACATACATACATATATACGTTTACCGTTATGTAATGTCAAACAATTTACATAACAGGAAATGCGATACTACTAGAACGAATCTGCCAAACGTAGGCGTTGACCTATTCGCGTAGAAGGTATAATAAAAAGAATAATAAATAAATAAATGAAGAAATAAATAAATAAATAAATAAATAAATAAATGAATGAATGAATAAAATGGTAGATCCTTTTTCCGCGTGCAGGAATAGCAAAAAAAAAAGAAGAAGTGGTTTCTTTAAAAATATATTACTATCGTTGTCGTCATCATCGTTGCCGTTGCTAAAGGGGAAGGAAAGTTATGGCAAGGTTATAAGGAAGAAGATAAATCTACACGAAATAAAGTCTAATGGAGGATTTAAAAATATGTATATATACAATGTTATAAGGTGTGTCATCGATAAAGATGATCGAGGCGAATGTCACGTGTAAAACCGATCGCTTCTTGGGTGATATTGTAAACTGAGGGAGAAGCTCCGAAGAAAATCGATTCAAAGTTCGATGAAAAAGAGAGAGAGAGAGTAATAGTAAAAGTTTTTTTTGAAAAAGCGTAAGATTCGACAAGTTTCAATATGCTTTTTAATTGGCTTCGAATGGAGTGTGATAAAGAAGGATCAACGAAGGCTTCTCTTATTCGAGAAGGAGAGAAAGAAAGAGAGAAAAAAAAATAGTAAAAAATGAAAAAGGATAAACGACGATCTACGAGCTCGAAACGCGTCATCGTAAGTACGTACGTATCTATCCACAAACGTAGAAACAATGATCGGAAAAAAAGAACAAAAGAAACGTTTGGAAAACAGTCGTCGCAAACAATCGAACGTACGTAGGTATGTACGTATGGATGATATCGTTCGATCGTAACTCGTGCGGCCTTCTCTCTTCGACCTCGATTATTCCGACGACGTCAAACTACATCCAACGATCGACTCGAGAAATAATCCCCATATATATATATATATATCGCATAAGTATTTTTATACCATTCAAATGATCTCGACATTCGAATAATTATAATAGATTTATCTGTTTTATACTAATTGATATATCTATTTTTCGATATAATAAGTTCTATAAAAAAAAGAAAGAAAAGAAAAATAAAATAATACACATTTTTATACCATTTAAATGATCTCGACGTTCGAACAATCAGATATCTATTTTTCTAATAGGTTCTATATACAAAACAAAACAAAAAGAAAAGAAAAGAACAAAAAAAAATAAAAAAAAATAAAATGAGA
This sequence comes from Vespula vulgaris, assembly GCF_905475345.1. NCBI lineage: Eukaryota > Metazoa > Arthropoda > Insecta > Hymenoptera > Vespidae > Vespula > Vespula vulgaris. The sequence continues at coordinate 719,022 of NC_066595.1, read as the reverse complement.
AGAATGATTTAATAATATAAAAGAAAAAAATGAGCGAGATAAAAGTTGACTCGATTGAATTATTCCCGAGCTCTTTCTTCTATAATCACATCAACGATGTCATTGACGGAGAGAGGATTGGCTGATAAGCGAGCAAAGTTCGACGGATAAGAATAATCGATCGATTAAAATTTACGTTAACTTACGCGAAAAAAAGGGATTACTTTAGTCCGTCCGTCGGTGTCGATGGTAAAGACGAACATAACTACTTCGGAGGTGATCGTTATCGTTGTCGTTCATTGGATGGCTGAAATACGACGAGACTGTCGGAGTCTCGACGTGTCGGATAAACCAAATGCGCGCGTGGTACGCGTAAACCGAGCCGCTCGAGACAAGAAAGGAGAAAGAATCGTGCTCTATGTCACTCGAGAACTTAGATGCGGCACGATTCTACGAACGAAGCGGAGAAAGTCGATTCGACATGACTCCGCTTCTCTCTCTCTCTCTTATTTGGTCTATTACAAAACATGTTGCATGGTATGAATATTTATAGATTAAGGATCCTTCTTACATATCCTTTGCAAATTTTCAATAAAAAATCTCGAGTGAAAGTATAAGTAAATTACTGCAATAACGATGAATTCATTGATTGTTACATTTTCTATCCAATGTCATCAATTTTTTATGAAATTGAGAACAAATAGAATAATTATGACGATAATGATGATGATAATCGGATATCAAATGATCGTATCGTTGACAAATTCGAAACTACGGAAACTACATTTGGGAGAACTAAAATTAAAGAAGGTACCTTAAAGCTCTCTAAAATCGTGCGGTTAAAGAGGAACAGTAGAACGAAAGACGATTTGTGTGTTCCGCCCACGCGACGAAGAGGGCATCGAACGCATTCGATGTAATAAACTACTCTTAGCCCTGTACCTCTTCTCATTTCTCTCTCTCTCTCTCTCTCTTTCTCGCAAGTGGGAAAACCACCGATGAGTAAGAAAAACAGAAAGAAACGATAACGCTTCGGCCAAAATTATACCGCGTGAAACTTGACTCGCGTGCCATTTTTTACAAATTTTTTTCCCCTACATTCTTCTTTTAATATATTTTTTCTTTTCTCTTTCCTTCTCTTTCTCTCTGTCTCTCTCTAAATAATACACACAGACGCTCACACACACACGCGCACGCATACACATGCACGCACGCACACTTATTCGAGGTCATTCGTTATCTGTGCAATTTAAAATAGATTAAGATCTATGAAATGATTAGGTACCATTGCAATTGTATTTCTGTTATCTTCCGTGATAAGAGATAACCGATAACCCGAAAAAATATTCATCGAAAGAGAATAAAAAGAATCTCGAGAACAACTAATCAGAATTTCACGAGAGAGAGAAAGAGAGAGAAGTCAACGATCAGACGATGAGTAGAGGGAAATGCATCGGCATCGACAAACAATGACGCAGAACGGCGTAATATTGCATCAATGGGAGGAGCATCGGTGGCTCACTCGGCGAGATGTTGATTTTTCGAATAAACGTCGCACTTATCGTCTATGCACTTGCCGTCAAATACAAATGCAAATTTACGAAGAGACTTCGTAATCGTTTAAAACGATTAGAGAACGACTATCAAAATGTACTTCCATTTTTCTCTTTTTCTTTTTTTTTTTCTTTTTTAATATATATATGTATATACCTATCGAATGAATCTTTTTTTTCTTTTTTTATGTAAAAATATATATACCTATCGAATGAACAATTTATCAAACGAATATTTGACAAAGAATTTAATCGATACGACTTTTGTCTCGTTTTTTCTTCGTCTCTCTCTCTCTCTCTCTCTCTCTCTCTCTCTCTCTATCTCTCTCTCTATCTCTCTCTCTATCTTTATCTATCTGTCTATCTCTATCTCTCTTTCTTTTTATCGCGTTATCACGCACGATTTCATCTTTATCGTCGAATAGCCGTCCTCGACGACGTATCCGTAGAGCAAGCGTGCGAGCGAACGACCTTGACCTAGGAGAAAATAAACGACTATTACATGGAAATAGGTACGATGCAAATTCTATCACGATTTTAATATTTTCTTTCTCTTAACTTTCTTCTTTCCTTCCTTCCTTTCTTCTTTTTTTTTTATGAAAAGTCTCGCGTGCGTTTAATACCCCATGCCCGTTGTTCTTCTCTCTTTGTATCGTCGATTTTCTTCTTCTTCTTTTTTTTTCTTATTAAAAAAGACGAATTTAAACAAATGGCGTCTCTAAGCCGTCCGCAAATTTGCGATCAACGCTAATGTCGGATGATTCATAACTACGATGAATATATTCTTGGTTACTTCCCGGAAACGTCGACGTTTCCTTCAACTTGGGATCTTAAAGAATAAAAGTAAAGTACAGTAAAAAAAAAAAAAAAATAAAGAAGAAAAGAAAAAAGATGAGAGGGAAGTAAGAATAAGTCAAAGCTTCGTGATGGTCTCGTATCCACGACGACGACGAATTAACGTGAAATATATTATTATGTTCCGTGTAAGCTTACTTTCGTCTATGCCTCGAAACAGACGGATCCCACAAGAAGATGTATATATGTACACGAAGAGTTTAACGATTTAGGTACAACGCGTTTCTCTGTTTTTGCGTCTCTTTGAGAGTCCTTGAATATCCGACGAGACAGAAGAAAGGGACAGATGGTTAGATCTTTTTTCTTTTATACGATATTTACATACAAAACGAAAGAAGAAATAATGAAATCTAATAAAATAAATCTCGCATAGATTCCACGTAAAACATAATTATTGTGTTTTAAAAGTTCAATAATTAAAATCACATATACACACACAACACGCACGCAATTCACTCTAAATAATATAAATAAATTAACGTTTGAAAGAGAAAGAGGGGTAGAAAAAAGATTATGAATATCGTATTCTTTTATAAACGCGCACACACATACACCCATCCATGCAATATGTATATTTGTGAGAGAGATACATTCAAGATGCGTAACACTGAAAGCACAACTATAATATATAGCGTGGCAGTAGGCCGAACGATCGAGGAAGATCGATCGGTCGGCGTACCCGCCCCGTTTATACAACGTAGAACGAGACATCTCCCATCGACTAGGTCTCGGATAGTAGACTTCGGCCATTGTTTACCGTGAAAATTAATACCGCGAGAAGAAGAGAGCTCTACTTCTCCTCCCTCACCTTCTCACGATTCACCAACGAAAGCAAAAATGAAAAATCAGCTCTCGATCGAGCAACTTTTTATTTCTCGAGTCTCTTTCCCAAAGAATAAAATTCCTATATGTATGTAACTTATGTTACGTTACATCGAATACATTATATTCAAAAGAGCTTTCGTTTCTTTATCGATCTGAAATTTTTTTACATAGATTTCTATCTACGCCAGAAATAAAAAAAAAAAAAAAGAAATCAAAAAAGGAAAGAAAAGAGATTATTTTAAGAACATGGAATCTTCTTCTCAAGTTAAAAATAAAATTCAACTAAGAAATAATGAAGATCACGATCATCGATGTTAGATATTGTATATTATACGTTAATCGCTGATAATTGACAATTAGTATCTTTAAACGAATTTAACAAACGTACGTATGAACGAAAGTCTTTTAGAACTTGACGTGTCTATGTATATTCCATTATACACACACACACACACACGCGTGTTTACGCGCGCGCATGCATATATACTAGAGTATCTAACGTGAATATGTAAATTAAAATTTAATGAACGAATGAGAAAAAGAGGAGGAAGGTGAAACTTAACGATAGCAAACGTACGAGTCTAGTTGGTAAGTAAATAAACGAACGAAGCACAACGTTCTCGTGGGTTACACCCACTCATCCGTCTCGTTTAAAAAAGGATTAGCAGTGGCTGGAACGAAACTAAATTGCGGCAGTCAGATGAAAGGCAGATAAGCTAGACAATGTTTCATAGTTGGAGTGGATGCTTGTATGAGTTCGCTTAGCTCAATATAATATCGTAAACAAGCATGTTGGCTGCGTTGGCGAACTCCTTTGTTGATAAATATGCTTACAAAAAGGACGAACGTTTACGTTTACGATTACGACTACGACTACGTTACGTTATTCCTAAAGAGATATAATTTTTAATGCACCTACATACATATATATATATATGTGTGTATATATATGTATTTAATTACAATATATTCATTACTTATTCCGTAAAGTCGAGTCAATTGTATAATGAATTCGTAATAATTCTTGTAAATAAACGATATTAATAGTAAATAATTCAAGCCAGTTCGAGAATAATAATCACTCTTTTCCTCTTCTCTCTCCGTCGGAATCAAATCTCAAATTACGCGTATCGTTTTACATTAATATTTAATTCGATTCGATTTTACGATTCTTCTCGAATTATTTCAATTATTCTCTGGCATGTTTGACAACATTATCGTCGTTCTACCATCAATCGCAAATTTTAAGCGGATTATACGTCGCTACGACTATTCTCCAATACATACATATATATATAAAATATATAATATATATATATATATATATATATATATATATATATTCGGTAGTCTTTAAATGTATTTTCCTCTCTCCCGTAAAGACGTTTTTGTACGACCTAATAAAGTTTACGTTCGTCTGGGTCCCGTCGTTAAGAGAAAAATACAATCGAAGTGCCATTTACATCGTTAGAACGGTTCAATTCATTTTATAAAAATAGAAAGAAACAAAGAGAGAGAGAGAGAGAGAGAGAGAGAGAGAGAGAGAGAGAGAGAGAAAGAGAGGGAAAGAAAAGACTCAAGAAAGAGAAGAAGACAAATATGTCGTAAGAGAGGAAAAGAAAGGGCCTTAAAGCTTTTCCATTCTATTTAACGTGACACTCGACTAAAGAAGAAAAAAAAGGATAAAGAGAAAGAGAGAGATAAAAAAGAAAAAAAAAAGAAAACAAAAAGAGAAAAAGATAGTCTCTAAGAAGTCTAGGCCACTTTTCTGTTGGAGTAGTGCGACTCTTCGTCGTCGTCATCGTCGAATGGCTCCCTCAACATCGCAGACACGCGGACCTCCTTTCGAGTTCGATAAAGGCACCGTCTCACTGGTGTCTCACCTACATACATCTCTTCACGCATATCGATATAATCGTTTTAACCCCGAATTTCAATTTAAATCGAAACCCATTGTCTACTCTTAACGATTCATCGAACCCAATTAATCTCGGGAAATAGATATTTGAACGAAGCTATTTCATTGGAATGAATAACGCAGCTGTGTACAATAGCGAAACAAGCAAAGAAAAAAAGAAAAACAAAATAAATAAAATGAATAAATAAAATAAAAGCGTGTAATGACTGAACGCAATAAGATAAGAAACGTATTATTATTTTTATTTCGGGGAGTTGTAAAAATTGACGAAACGCAATAAAGAGATCCGACGGGATAAGCCGTTTAGCTTTCGATATGAAATTCTATATTTTTTAAGGTCGATCGCTTGGAGTAACGTTAAGCAGATAAGTATAATGATTTGATGGAAAATGATAAGGGAAGTAATAATGTCGAGAGAATAAAATATCAACGGAAAAATTAGTTGCAAAGTTTCGAAAAAAAATAACACGATAAGGCACCTGTTACCTATACACCACCCTCCCCTCCCTTCTTTCCCTCTCTCTCTCTCACACACACACACATACACACATATGTACGTATATAGGAAGGAGATACACGTTGGTCGGTATGAGAAAATAAACACAAAGTTTTAAAGAATAAAACACAAGGCTAATATCTAAACATAGCTTGGTCATAGAATATCGTTTGAGCAACTTTAAAATGTTAAATAAAATGCTAGCAAAAAGAAATAAAAAAAAACAAGGAAATAAATACTTTCCTCTCCCTAAAGGCAAAACACCCTTCATTGGCGTAAAGGTTAAGTTCGGAGAAAAGGTAAAAAAATAAAACGATAAGTATGAATAAAAAGAAAAAAAAAATAAATAAATAAAATAAAATAGAAAACATAAAAGATAAGTTAAGAACTGTTGGAAGGAGGCTTCGAAAGAAGTTCAGAAATTTTATCGAAAAGAAAAGGAAAGAAGCCGTGTCCATATCCTTTCGACCTGACGCGCCCTTCGATTCTTCTATTTCTCTCTCTCTCTCTCTCTCTCTCTCTCTCTCTCTCTCTCTCTCACGCTTCTCGTGCTTTGAAAGAAAGCCGCAAGGGTAGAGCCGGAGCTACCGCTCCATCCAACAGGAGAAGTAACTTCCGCGTTTCGTGTCTTTATCTTTGTCTACTTAAGTTCGTCTGATCGACGATTAGTCCATTAGGGAGTAAACGAAAGCAAAAGAAAAGAAAACTAAAGAAAAGAAAAGAAAAGGAGAGAAAAATGAGCGAAAGTGCGTGACGATAGAATCTTCTCCGGAGTACATGGCCGTGAAAAGACGACGAAAAAAGAAAAGAAAAAAAATTAAAAAAAAAAAAAAAAAAGAAAAAAAGAAAAAAACAAAATTAAAAAGGAAACAGGACTACAAAGAAATAGGAAACAACAGGGAAATAATGCGGGGGAAGAAGACAGTTGTACGTGTCTGCGTGTTCGTATGTGCGATGAGAGAGAGAGAGAGAGAGAGAGAGAGACAGAGTCAGAGACAGAGAAAAGGATGGTCGAGGAGAGCCGACGCCGGCTTTCGACGGGACACGCCAGAGTTCGTCGTCCGCACGAATACAAGGGAACACATATGAGTATAGACGAACTCGAGAGTGAGAAAGAGAAAGAGAGAGAGAGAAAGAGAGAGAGAGAAAAGAGAGAGAAGAGAGAGAGAGAGAGAGAGACGCGCGTCGACGAGGTAGCTCGAAAGTAGATGTGTGTGTGTCGATGTGTTGGGTTCGTACCTCGCAAATGGCACGATCCGCATTGTACGTGTGTAATCGTTGCGCGTGCGTATACTCTGTGTGTGTGTGTGTATGTGTATGTGTAGGTGCGCGTAAACGTTCGCGCGCGCATACAAGGTGGCGCGCGAGTGCTCGAGCGCACGACGGACCACACAATCACCAGTGAGAGAACCGAGCGTTTAACCTACGTCAGAGAAACTCTGCGCGACACCGAACCTTCCTACACACACACACCCACACACACAGAGAGAGAGAGATATATATATATACAAGCAGCACACCAGGCCACAAACTCGCCGCTCACTCATACACTCATACACTCATACATAGCGCGCAGCAGCGAGCGCGTCTCGAACGCTTTTTTTTTCTTTTTTTTTTTTCGTGATCGTAACGATTCCATCGAAAGAAATGTATGTACGTATGCTTCAACGAGGTTTCCATTATTTTCCTACGATTGACTTTTTCGTTTGTCTCGAAAGAACGTGGCGACCAATCGCACGCACGGAAATGCGGGGAAACACGTTGTAGTACACGAGAATTGCTGTCGTACGTCCATCACTAATAATTTTTCTCTCTTAAACAAATATTTTGTATTCGTAAAGTAACTCACCTGAATCGCCATACACATTGAATCTAGAAGGTACGGTGAGGCGTTCGTTAGCGAAAACGCGACTCCGTAACGATGACAGGGGGAATGATACTACGACGCACTCGCACACGTCCGCACGCTCCAAAAGCCTGTGGACAACTGACGGAAATGGCGGAAGTCCGCGCGTTTGACTCCGCCACCCTTGCTATCGTCTCATTGGTCGCCTCGCGTTACGCCGCCATTTTCAAATCGTTTATCCTTCGTATCGTATTCGATTATTTCGCGAATTTCTTCTTTTCTTTTTTTTTTTTTTCTTTTACGATGTACAATTCATTTTTATTAATTCATTCTTTCGTTCCCTTCCTATTTCGAAACGTAAATTTTTTAATTTTTTCAATTTTACTCGTTGAACTTTAATTAACGTAATAACCGCTATGATCGATTTTATAATCGCACGTGCAGCTTAAGGAAAAAATGGAATTCGTGGAAATTCATAGTCATCGCTTATTATAGCTTTTCTCTTGAACAATATAATATAAGATTAAATAGATAGATAAGAGTGATATTATCCGTACGTTTAAGCGTCGTTTTACCAATAGAAATTTGAAGAATTTTTGAGTTTTGCAAAATTATGCAACGCGATAAATTTCTAAATAAGCTTCGTTGAAATAAAATTCGATCGTTCAAGTTTGTAAAGGAACGTTTAAGAGAACGAGCAAAGCATGATTATTCTCACCGAATAGTTTATTTTCGGAAAATCGAAAATAAATTTCGCCATTTCAGCTATCATTGATCGTTTTGTTTCGGAGTCCCGAACAAGTTGTAAACATGTTCTTTATATCTAAATACAGGGTACTGTATTTATCGATAACAGCTAAAAATAATGTTCCATATAAAAAGAATAAAAAAGAAAATAAAAAAAAAAGAAAGAAAAAAAAATGGCCGAACCGGTGAACACGAAGGCTATTATTTAGTGTATTTTATCGCGGTATCACGAGCAACGTTCTCGATTGAAAAAGCAAAGACGTTTTATCTACGGAACGGAAAGGAATGCCACTATACAGCCACAGTACGTAAAACGCTATCGTTTCGATCGATAGCTCTTTAAATAAATTTCTTGGAGATTATGATAATTATTCATCACTATCAATCGAGAAAGGAAATTGACGAAAGACTTTCTAAAAAGATTCACGACGTGAATCGCTGTTTAAACTTTTCTTCTTTTTTTTTTTTTTTTTTTTTTTTTTTTTATCTAAATATATCCTCCCTCCTATCTGTATACAATTATGTCTTGTACATCGACTCGTTGAACTGTTATTTATTAAATTTATTATTTCGCGATTGCACCTACAAAAAAGACATAATAATAATAAAACATGAATAACGATGAATAACAGTTTTCAAAACATTTATTCATTGTAAATACATTATTTGTTTGTGCCTTATCTCTTTTTGAAAAATTAAGGTTTAAATAAAATTGAGTAGAAGGCAATCTCGACCATTGTGATTATTATCTCTTAATGTACTTAACAATGCATCCATAATTTTTGTATATATAGCATGGCAAAAATGAAATACTTGATCTTAAAAGGATTCATTGATAATAAGAAGAGAGAAATTAATTATAAGGCAATCGACCATCCTTTGCAAATTGGTTTGCAATGATAAGAAACGAATTCGAGATTGTTCTGGTGTACTTTAATGAAACCGCAGAAGAGCTTCGAGTGTTCAGAATTGATACTACACGTAACTTAAATTCGAATCGTGTTAGATCGTTTTTATAAATTCATTTTTCGATTCATTTAACGATCCTCCTTATCGCGAGATAGTTATTGATATATCTATTTAATAATAATAATAATAATAATAATAATAATAATAATAATAATAATAATAATAATAGTAATAATAATAATGATAATAATAATTCTACAACGAAATTCGATAGACTGAAGATCCATTTGTAACGTTTCATTGAACTTCAATAGAAGACTTACTTCTATTATTTTTCCTAAACGTAGATATTACGTAACACGCGAGATTATCAATTTCCATTGTTAAAAACTGAAGATTTTGATATGGTAGGAAAGCTTTCCATTGAAATCCAGCATTGTTTTTTTACGAGACCACGCAAAATACGTAGTGGGAAACACGCTCGACGACGTTCGTAGTCGTTCGCGATCACAATTAAAATTTATGTAATGTATATTCCTGTCTACGCATAGATTTATCTTCATTTTTCTTTACTATCCCATATTTCTTTAACTCCATTGCAGTTTAAGGCATACTTCCAGTAACGCGATTACGATCATAAGAGGTGCACTGATTTATTTTTCAATTTATCACCGAAAGGATGCATAACGCAACGAAGTCCGATAAAACTTCTTTCATCAATGGAAACTATCGGCATCCTTGATTTATTTTTAATTTCCTTCCGTTTCTCACATTTTTTCTCCGTTTTCCTTTGCGATCCGTAATCTCGTTCTTTAATTAATTAATTGTTGCTCCCGCGGAGAAGTTCCTAGAAGATCGGTGTAGCGCGTTATATCTCATTTATTTTCATACCTTAAATATGATATTTTTCATTCAACAAAATAAAACGCATTAGCGTGCATAGTTCCGCACAAGAAGAGAAAAGAATTCCGTTTTTTTTATGGTATTCTATTTCTCCCTCTCTCTCTCTTTCTCTCTATCGTTAACATTTAATACGATTAACGTTATATATCATCACGTGATATATACACGAATATAAATATATTTTTTTTATTATTAGTTTTTTAATTTTTTTTTTTTGTCAATATGTATACGTTTTTATACGAACGTATATATTTATTACGTTTATATTTATATACGCGAACATCAAATCGATTATTTCCAGGAACTTCTCGTGCCACGCATGTATTGCTTTCACGAATTTGACATACTTTATCGTGCCTGCTCTCTCCGCACTTTCGGTACCGATTGAAACTTGTTATATATGTATATTGTTTCTGCTTATATTTATGGTCCCTACAAAAAATACATTACATCTATAAGCAGTTTACATTGTGACGATAACCATACATATATATGATGTATATATATATATATAAACATATATACATGTACGGTATACATACATATATATATATATTTATATATACATTATAACATAACATTTTTAGATTTAAATTTTATCACTATAGTAAACCCTATCTAATACTTGATCGTATTTATTTTTCTTTTGCTATTTAATATTTTCAATCCAGATTACTGCCGCGCTTGGGAATGTTACGTACGCACTACGGTCTCGTGACAAGAAAATTCAAGACTAAAATCATAATCATCATAGTAATTAAATATATAACAATATAATAGCGATAAGAGTAATCGTAATAGTAGTAGTAATAGTAGTAATAATAATAGTAATAGTAGTAGTAGTAGTAGTAGTAGTAGTAGTAGTAGTAATAGTACTAATTTTAGCGAGTAGTATCGGTATTAATAGTTATCGCAGTTATTCTGTCGATAGTATGGGTGTATATTGACGTTAACAGGAGATTAATTAAAAGACAATCATTCAATTAGAACGTTTCACGTTAATACGATCGACGAAAAAACATAACGAACTACGTGTCGTCGTGAGAAGAGAGAACAAAGTAAAAAGATAGACAAATATACTGGGAGATAATTAAAAAATAATCATTCAAAAATAAAATTCTTACAAAAGTACTTAAGTAACGCAAGAGTCGTTATACTTATTATATCGTGCCAGCCGTGTAAAATCGGTTCGATAAATCTTCATTCTGGAATTAAAATGAAAGAAACATCGAAGCGGCAACACGACTGCGACTTCGAACACGCAAAAATGCCTCGAATCGCACGGTATTTAATCTATCTCTTTCTCTCTCTCTTTCTCTAACTATAATTTTATGTACAATTGCAAGTGTCCGAAGTGGAGGTTGCTTCTCCGTTCTCTTCGACGTGTAAGTTGAACTGAGTTTGATTTGCCATTTATTTATGTATATGTACTTAGATTTTCTTTCGTTTTTTTCTTCTTCTTCTTCTTCTTCTTCTTCCTCTTTCTCTTTCTCTTTCTCTTCCTCTATTCACAGCACTTCTTTGTTACGATCTACGGGCGTTCGTCAAAGTCTACCGCTCGGAAGAAATTTATATCACAAAGTTATATAGGTATATATATATAATATAATATATAATATATATATTATATATAAGTGCATCGCAATAACGTAGTCATTAGAGAGATCATCGCCGTCTCGAAAAAACGATGCGAACGGTCGGCTTTGAGGAATCGTTTTACATCAAACGTGAAAATTGCCTCTAAAATATAGTAGCGTGTAGACTACACTTTGAAAAATTGACAGTGACGGACCAAACAGCAAGAGTGATACCGTGTGATAAATATACGTGTGAAAACGCGAACGTAAGTAGTTTGCACAAAGTTTACATTTGCGGCATCGCAGGGTTCTGAATTTTCTTTGAATATACCCATCGAGAGAGACTACGTTTCCTATATAGAAAAGCACGTTAAATCATTTTTCTTTGACATTTTTTCTTTTTCTTTTTCTATTTCTTTGTTAACGTTGTCTGACGTAACTCCATTTTGCGAAAAGATTTACGTCGAGCGGATAAGAAAGTTGAAAATATCCAAAATAAAAACTTCAAATCAATTGATCGTACTTTCTTCGTAAGCTAAGGCAAAATTTTTCCTGGCTTCGAGAGATATATATTTATATAATATATTCTTACACTCGTTTTTTTTCTCCGTTTCATGTTATATTCTGAATTAAATTAAAAGTGCCCTTACTCTCTATAGAATTTCATTCCTGAGTGAGTTATATAGTTTCTTTCTAGTTTTTTTTGTTCTTCCTTCTCCTTCCTCATCATCGTCATCATCATCATCATCATCATAATTATCGTCGTCGTCATCGTCGTCGTCGTCGTCGTCGTCGTCGTAGTCGTAATCGTCATTTTCATCGTCATCTTCATCTTTTATACATCGAAATTGATTCGAGAGGCTTTCAGGTACAAAACTAGTAGCATCCTCGTGACGAGCGAGCTAATTGCATCGAAGCCAAAAACTTATCGGAGACAGTAAGGTCCCATAGATCGATATTGAAATCCGATCGATGATTCTCGATCCATCGAGAGTTTACGTTCGGAAAATGATATAGATTCTCGTTGCTTGGAAGCATCTTTCATTCTACAAAATACCGTATCGATAAATATCATATCGAAAAGAAAAGAAAAAAATAAGAAAGGGAAAGAAAAAAGAAAAAAAAAAAAAAGAGAGAAAAAGAATTCGTTTTCCACGAAAGCCATTTTTCCGCAAGTGATATTACCTTGAGATTCTATAAAATACATTTACTTAAGAAGCCGAAGAAACAATCATCGGAGATCACGTGCCGCTCTTTTCAAAGCGTGGGATTATGACCGTGTGTATAATATATCTATGAGAAAGGATAAGATAAAACTCTACTACACCATTCAATTGTATCCTATTGATTCAACTATGATTTTCGTCATTTTAATCTTTGCTATTTCTAAATTGACTACTTTTTTTGTGAGAAAGCCTAAAATCTAGTTATAAAATAAATCTCAGCTCTTGATCTGCGGATAATAATGTTTAAATATATAGATCATTAGTTTCGTTAACTTAGTTAATTATATTTAACTTTAAGTTTTGTCTAGTCTTGTAGTTCTTAAGGCAGGATTTTTATATTTACAATTTCGTCTTCGCGTTGGCCTTTTGTTTTACGTAGCAGTCGCGATCAAGGCTCGTTTCTCGAAACTTGTACCAAAGACGATGACAAATCGCATCGTTTCTCCGTGTACTTAATCTTTAGCCTTATCTTGTGCTATCGTTTCGTATAATGTATCGTTTAGAGTAAAAACAGTATAGATTCAGCCACACAATAACGGTATAGTCTCGAACTGCACTCTTTAAACGAGTCGTACAACCTATCATTAAACTATTTACACATCGCAATGCCATAAAAATGTACACTTACTGATATCATCTTCTTATAATAGCTAAACCATTTCATTGAAATCTGTGACAAATTATTACGGAAGATGAACAGCACTCTTTTTTCAAATACAAGAGTTTAATATTTTATAGCTACTTATGCATTTTACGTGAAATATACGAATACATAGAAAACTAATCCGATATATATGATATATATATATATATATACCTATATCTATACACACACACATATATATATATATATTTCTATCGAGTTTGATCGCATGCTGAGCGCGACGATCGCGTTAACAGAAAAATATTGACTGCAAGTTCGTTCCACTCCGTTTATATCAATCTCTTCGAAACATATTCACGAGCACCGAAAGTCACATTTCTTCGTTATTCATCGAGTGCGACAGTCGTATACATCGGTTCTATGACTGTAAAGATTAGTAGTGCGCGCTTCTCAACAATGAACACTTCATATTTACAATGAATTCTCTAATAATTTGTCACAAATTTTCTTATCACCAATTCGATAGATTTATTTATATAATTCCTAGTCCGAAATAAACATTAAACATTCTGATCACGACTTTCTGATTTACCAATCGAAGGCTTCGTATCTACTTCCTGTTCGTGCGTGGCAAACGGTGCTGATTGCCTCGTGTCCGGTACATCGACGTCCATCACGTTTTTCGAACGATTCGCCGTTTCATTCGATTCCTGCGTGTGATTTGAAGATTCCGTTTCCTCGAGATTCGTCGACTTCGTAGGCTCCGTGGGCGAAGAAACAGAGGATGGCGTTAATCCGTCCGAGCTCGGTGAATTCACATCGCCATCCCCTAAATTATGTTGATGAGGTTTTTCCTCGAATACTATAATAAGGCAAGTACGATTCGATATACGCCGTACATAGAGACGATCCATATACGATTGATTGATAAGTTTGAAAAAAGCGGACTTACATTTGTCGAGACTAATAATCGATCCTACGAACTCATTGACGGTGAAGGAAGGAGCCTGATCCTCCATTTGTCTTCTCCTTCTTACGAGCCACCAATCAACCAGAAACAATGCTAGTGCCAAGATTTTTATGCCAGCGCAAAGACCAACGTACCTAACGCGACACAGCGATTGGTTGTATTTCCAAAAGGATTGCGACACGAATATTCGAGCATATATGTCCTTACCTATAACGAAATTGTTCGATGTCGTACAAGAGACATCGGCCGCCTTTCTCGCCGCAAGTACTTTTCCATAATAAACACGTCGAATCTATCAAATTACCAAAAAGAATAGGCGCTGGTATATAACCGAACAGTCTGAAGATTACGAATTGCATACCAAGAGCGAACGAACGTTCTTCCTCCGATACGGATCTATAGCGTGACGAAATAAACGGGTTAAGAATGATTTATGAATCGTTCGTCATCGATTCGTAACTTACCTTAAAACTATCATCAACAAAGGCATTTGGGTTACCGCCACGATAAACGTCATGAAGAATAGAAGAATCAAAAAGGGAAATATCGTTCTGCAGGGCGAAGTACACGGACCAGCAGTCGCTACCGGCACCACGGTTACTTCCGCGAATTCTGGCGCTGCTGGTGGCAGCATGGTTAAATTACCGTGTATACCTGCGAACGAGGAAAAACGTCGATAGTACGTCGCGTCGATGATACAAGTCCTGAGATTTTTTTTGGACGACAAGTAACGAATGTTTCTTCCTCCGTCGACTTACATGCGCAATTCGTAAAGTTAGATTTCGAACTGAAGGCTGTACATCCAGCGTGACAAGGACTGAAGTACGTCAGGCCGTTATTTCCACAGACCGGCTCGACGTCGGTCATTCGACATTCACAACCGAAGTTGCATGCGGCAGTGAGATTTACTTGGAAAGGTTCTGGACCTTTCGTGCTGCTGTTAAAGTACGGTATAGTGGTCCCGGCCATTTTCACGTTGTCGCAACCCAAGAAAAATAAGAGACCGTAACAAACCAAACATATTATGTTGGAGACAAGAACAAACTGAACAGCGCCTTTAGGCCTCAGTTCCAATCGTTTCAACAAGCATCCACCGAAGAAGATACCGATGCACGCACCCGGTATAGCTATCGAGCCGGTAAATATGCTCGCCTGACTCTTTCCCAGGCTGAATTGCGTTTCGAGATATTTCGGTAGAAAAACAACGAAGCCCGAGACGATCACCAATTCCATACAAGCGCCCAAACAGGTCACCACGTATACAGGATTGCAAACCAGTCTCCACATGCTACGCGGGATATCTAAGGAAAATAACGTTGATTATAAACCATATTTTACCAGGTATTTATTATCTTCCTGAGAGTCCTAATAGTCCGTTTACCTTTCACGTCTTTACCGTATCCAGTATCATCCAGTTTCTCCTTCTTCGGTTCCTTGGATTGCTCTTTCTCCTTCTGAGAGGTGGATTTGTTTTTCTCGATGATCCTTATTTTCTCCTTCTCGTGTTGCAATGTTTTAGGGAAACTAAAGAACGGTATTGCCACCATTATCAGTAGTAAACCGCAGAGCAAGAATCCGCCCCACCACATTCCGACCCATCGATGATCTCCGGGATCTAAATATAATTTGTTGAAACGATTCGATGCAGATAGAATGCAACCTGAAATAACATTTCACTTACCGATACTAATAATCGTCCCGGAGAAAGAGTCCATGTGGAACGACAGGAGATATGCCCCAAGCAGAAAACCTAATACTGGTCCAAAAGCCGCCATACTGTACATACATCCTAGAAAAATAAAACGCATACGGTACGAGTGCATGTTTTCGGAGAAAGTATTGCTTTCGGTGATAAATTAATTCTCGTACGGCGAGGCTGGTTAGTCGCACGCTTACCGATGTACAAAGAAGCACTCTCTGGTCTCACGTGATCGTCTATATAAGTGGTACCGAGAGTAAATAGAGGAGAACCACCGCAACCTAGCAATAACTGAGCAAGCACAAAGAGCATAACAGGACCGGCGTTCGATGGAGATCCTTGTATACAATTGTCGCCTCTCAAATTGTTGTGCGGCGACGATAAACCCGATGACAATCGTCCTGTAATCAAAATGATCAATAATAAAAGCATCGCAAATTTTTTTCTTTGACTTTCATTTATTCATTTCTTTTTTTTTCCCCCTCCACAACCATTACCGAGTCCCATGTCCTGTTCGCGCAACGACACCCCACGACAAATGTTGTCCGAGCTCGAATTGTTCGACGTCGTCGTTAAATTAGGCTCGGCGGTAAAATGCGGTACCATAAAGATCATCGATCCCAGTCCCATGATAACAGCACCTAAATTAGTTAACGTCATTACACAGACACGATGACATAGCAGATCGAATTAACGAGAGCGAACGTCGTTACTGTTGAAGGTACTTGCCAATGGCTATCCAAACAGGGATATGTCTGCGACTACCGAGATAGCTCACGAAGATGACAGTAATGACGTTGCCTATTTCGTATGAGCTGGCGATGAGGCCCGAGAGGCTGGACGGGATTTCAAACCTTTTTTCTATAGTTGTGATCACAGAATTGATATAACCAGAACTAAGTGCTTGTTGTAGAGTTACGAGGAATGAAAGGAGGAACACGAACACCTGTAATCCAACAACGATTAAAAATATAAGACGTATATTTTTTTTCTTCCTTACAACGCCCAAACCCGTCGAATATTTTTATTCTAGCTTACAACGATACGCATATACGTATTGTTTGAAGAAACATTTTTAACGTCGAAAACTTTGCTCCCTGCTAACTCGTCGCAACGAGTAATATAAAAAGATTTTAATCCCGCAAGAGACGATGACTCATGACAAACTTTGTCGTGTACATCCACGTAGACCCGTTAAAGAGACGAATTAACGAGTAACGGCTTGTGACTTAAAATAAGTCACGCCGAACCGATGGTTCATGGAACGAATTACGATTACCAACCTTTATCCCGGCGAATCTTTGGATGAAGGCGGGCCTACAGCTTAGAATTCCGCAGTCCTTCGAGTCTGGATTGAACGGTGGCGTTTGGGCCCTTTCTTTCTCGGTCCTACAAAGAAAAAAAAAATAATAATAATAATAATAAACAATTTTTAATTCTTTAGAACTACGTAATTCTTTTCTCCCTCATTACCTGTCCACCATGGAAGCACTGGGATTCCTGCTGTGACATTTGATGATAAAGTCTCTGGAAAAATATTTCAACGATTATCATCAAAAGTATAAGTCTATAAAGTAGCAATATACAAACTTACAGATAGTTTATATCAAGCATGAATATATTAAGTTTAACATAATTTATATTACGTTCAAGTAATATCGATCGTTAACGATTATATCATCATAATGTGTATACATACGTATCAATGTATATTTTCTTAAAGTTCGTGCGTCATATCGTAAAGACAATGACGTAAATTCTTAGAATATGGAAGAGCATTTAAGTGAGAAAAATTCGTAAATCTAGATAACGTACAAAAAATAAAATAAAAAATAAAAAAATACAGAAGAAGAAGAAGAAAAAGAAGAAGACACTGAACGATTCTTTTGGAGGGTATCGGACCGACCATTAACCTGATTTCCGTCTAAAGAACTCTCGAATCGACCGAAAGGGTTAGCGAAAGTGTGCTTGGAACAATTAGATAAAAAATATTCTCCGCAAATCTATTCCGCACGCATACACGCACACACGTAGACGCACACGACGGATACGTGTCAGGGTCGGCATCGTTTTACCGAGCAACAACGTAATGCTCAGTGGTATTGCTGTTATTGCTCCTATAGTTGTTTCACTTTCTACGATCCGGAAAGTCTTACGTCGCGATTCCGTCTCGTGCAAACATTTCGAAACGCTTTCGCAATGCTCTTGCTTCGATGCCGCGTCATAGTCTATCTCTCTCTCTCTCTCTCTCTCTCTCTCTCTCTCTTTCTCTCTCTTTCTTGCCTATTTTTCTTTTCTTTTTCTTTTTCTGTAGTCTTTATTCTTTCTATCTTTCTCTCGTTAGCCCACCGGAAAAGACTTTCTCGCAGAGCTATCGTGACGCGAGTCCGCGATTACGCATTCACGGTTCCTCCTCTCATCTTCCATTTCGGTCGAATTCACAGAATCTTTCTGAAGGGAATACGGTACCACCATCTTTCAAAAGAGAAATTTTTACGTAGAAAAATGAAGCATCTAAACGAACCATTAAATAAATATCTCTCGATCGGTTTTCGATTCTTCGTTGAATATCTTTTTTTTTTCTTCTTATTCTCTCTCTCTCTCTCTCTCTTTTCCTTTTTCTTCTCTACGAGAACACCCAGAGTTTTATAGTTTATTCGTGTCAATTATAAATCGTTAATCACAGTATTACTCATGGATCGTAGTCTACCATTTTAAATGAATACCGACGAAAATGACATATAGATATTTATATATATATATATACATGTATGTATGCACGATTAAACAATGTGGTTTTACGCGTGAGTTGCTTGCGTAACGATCGCGTATTTACATGAACAAAAACAAATAGAAAAGAAAGAAAAAAAATTGCACGCTCGTGTATGTAAACTCGTACGATTAACACGATATATTGTTGACGAAGCTCCGACGTATTATAGCGAGAACGTGCTCGTATAGAATCGAAGAATTTTCTTCTCGCTTTAACATACTTAAATTTTCATACTTAATCCATTTCTTTCTCTCGTTCTTTTCTTTCCTTTTCTTTTTTTTTTTTATGAATGATTTAATGCGATTTTATTTTTTCTCTTTCTTTCTCTTTTTTTTCTTTTTTTTTTTTTTTTATTCAAACAAACTAAGTGTTTATCAAACCAACTTTTGATCAACAAAAACGATCTAAAGAGTTACCCGATACGATACGCGAATAAAATAAAAATCAATTCGATGTACTCACCTATGATCCACAAGGCCGGAACTTGGGTTTCTACTATGACATCTTATTACGGTGTCATGAGTCAGTCTGCTACCACTTGGTTGCAGAGGATCCGCGTTTTCATCGGTTCCCGTGCCAGCACTTTCGGCGTACAGTCCTGTCATGGCATACATGCTCTCGTTCCGTCGATGTCCCGCGTGATAATTGCTACCGGACTCGGACCTGAAGGATGATATTTTCGCACTACGTTAATTAAAAGTTAGCTTAACGATAACGATAACGATATTCTCGTTATGTCACGATCGTGGACGTAATAACTATTTACGTACAAATTTTATGTTTGCGATTGAGAATGAAAAAAAAAGGGGGAAAAAAAGGAAAAGGAAAAAAGAAAAAGGAACTTAAAAATTCACTAGACCTGTGTTGGTATCGATTGCATTGCGGAAAGGAAAGAAAGGTCGAATAGTCTACGACAGGACACCCTATCTCGTTCGAATAGACTTGTCTGGTGAGACTTTAACCGTGCTTCACATGGATGTCATGCAAGACTCCCTTCGACCAAAGGATCGTATTACCTGTGTTAGGGTAATAAGAATAGTCTAGTCTTCCTACAGCAACGAGAACTTTTTCTACGAGAAAATACGTATCTAGTCGATGATTTTCTAAACTCGCTATGAGACGACATCGTCATGCGGTTTAGTTCTTTTTATTTCTTTTCTCTTAATTCTTTCTTAAGTATTGCAAGAACAAAAAGAAGGAAAAAAAAAGAGAGAGAAAAAGAAAAAGAAAACGTGATCACATAATCGAATCGGAGGACGTAAGAGTTCGTGGCAAACGTTTTCTCGTATGACTTTAAAATACTCATTTCCTTCTTCTCAAAGTCGTTACGTAAATCATAGAAGAAATTCTAAGACGAATAGAACTCTAACCGGAATGAACGATGACCTAAAAAAGACATATGACCTAGGACGTATTCGGATGTCGGATTCGGATGCCCGACGAATATTAATCGAACGTAATTAAGCGCGGTGCCTTTCTTGTATTAGCTAGTAGCTTTAGAAACCAGCGTCACGAGTAGGATGATCCTTATTTGCCGAGAGATAAATCGGTAAAAAAAAAAATTTTTTTTTCTTTTTATTTTTTACTTGACGTTGCTTTCAAAAATACGTTCGAATTGACGATCATTGCGAGACACTCGTGACGAAACTATTAATTTACTTGAAATTTATATATATATATATATATATATAAAAAAAAAGAAAAGAAAAAAAGAAAAATAATAATAATTTAAAAGGAAGAAAAAAGAAAGAAGAAAGGACGAAAAAAGAGATCAATTACTCTTTGGCACGCACGATTTAACGACCGAAAAGCTTTACCGTTTATCGAACGGAGCAATTTCGTATGTCAACCTTTTCACGATTCGTTTATTCGTAGATTCGTTAAAGCGAAATGCTGCGACGTCGATCGATCGGATTAATGTTCGCACGGTCAAATCCGCGAAAAAATTGTGCGTTTATTCGCTCGCCCGATTAAAAATGGCCGAGCAATGAGATATACAAAAAAAATGGCCTTAGCAGTAGCAGCAGCAGCAGTAGTAGTAGTAGTAGTAGTAGTAGTAGTAGTAGTAGTAGTAGTAGTAGTAGTAATAGTAGATTTTTCCTAGGCATTCGTTAGAGATCTCTCTGTAGATTATTCGAAATCACGTGGGCACAACCCTTTGAGGGAGGGTGGAGGAGGGGGAAAGGCCCAACGGGTCATTCGCAAAGTTCTAGAAATCTACGTTCATAGTAATCTACGAGGATTTTCCCCTTTTTTATAATATTTTACTTTTTTTATTTTTTTAATCGCTTACGGATTAGAAATAAAGAATATGTGTGTGTGTGTGTGTGTATAATCACCTCTTATGGCCAAAACCACCACCACTTTCATTCCTTTTGTGGCCACTCTCGGAACGCTTGTGGCCAAAGGCACTGGATATGCTTTCGGCCCGTTTGTGACCGCTTTCGGATCGTTTGTGACCGATGAAGCCACCTCCGGATTCGGTTCGCTTGTGAGCGAACATGCTCGAGCTCGAGCCGTTCCTCTTGTGTCCACTGGTGGATGCCATTTTTTGTATCATCTATCGCCACTTTCCCCGAGCACTTCCTATTCCTCTTCCCCCTATTCCTTTAAGTCGGTCCGACTATTACGAATTCAACTGCATAGTGCTCTGGTGCTTCTGACCTCTACAAAACAGAGAGAAAAAATTAATATCAATGACGATGATGATTATAATAATCATAATGATAATTAATTGTATCCACGATGACGACGAATTATAAGGAAAATAAAAAAAAACAATATATTTTCAGAAGAAATATCTCTAAAATCGATCATCGAATGCGATACAAATTTGTGAATGAAATCGATCGATTTTACAATCCAAGTCCAATGAAAACGTACGTAAGCGTGTAAACGTGAAAGTCGGTTACCGGATTTCTCAGCGATTACGTCTCCGTGTTGCATGGCTTCATCGCCTAATACGTGACATAATATTCGAAGCCTACGGTCATAGCTCTCTCTGTCTCTCTCTAGTCACTGTTATTGTTGATGATGATGATGATGATGATGATGATGATGATGATGATGATGACGACGACGACGACGAGGATGTTGATGCCTCGTAGGCATCACGTTCATTTCGCTCGCGAAACTCTCTCGATTAACGCGTTTCCCTTATCTCCACAAATTTCCAACTAATCGAACTTAATAAATCCTCTCTTTAATTGATCGACAGAAAAATGGAAGTCTAATAACCGTGAAATATAGCTTCTCCCTCTGAGGATTACTTTGATATTTTTTCTTCTTCTTCTTCCTCTATTTTTTTTCCTTCTTTTCTTTCCCTTTTCAAAAGGATTTCGAACTTATTACGTTGGACCGATAGAAATTCATACGAATTTTTTCATGATTATAAATCATCCTTTTTTTTTCATCTGTTTAAGAAGCAAATAATATAGTAGTTTTGAACGATAAATCTTTTCGACTTTCGAAGACTCATCGTATTTAAAAGGATGATATTTTCTTCTTCAACCTGGTGTCATCATCCAGATGGATGCAACGAAACGTACTTGCATACATACATAACGGGCGAATCGTCTTACAGAAAGGTAAGACGTATATATATATATATACACATACAACTGGATCGACATCGCTTTGTCCAGCCATGCGATCAATTGACATCTCTCTGGATCCAACGGTTCAACGAACCTATCTCGGTAAGGTCAGGGCCGGTCGGTAAACGTAGGCCCTAGAAATTGTACGAGCAGTTTGCTTTCCTTATCTTTTTCAATGAGATAACTAGAGATAACGTGTTTACCCTGCACTATGCGTGTGAACGCGCGCTGGCGCGCATAATTCTGTGCACAGTTATCAAAATTTTGTAATCAATTGTGAATAATGAGATATCACGATTACGTTTCTCTTTCTTTTTTTTTTTTTTTATAAAAAACAACAATCGTAATTCGACGAAACGTGACAAAAATCATCCTCATAAAAGCGATTCGAGAAGCGTAACGCAACGAAAGAGCAAAAGAGCGAATGATGAAGCGAATGAACGAGAGAGAAAGAGAGGGGAAAAAAAAGAGAGACGGATAAATACAATGAACTTTCTATTGAGAGCGATAAAAAATAAAAGTTAACGGCATAGTTCTTCGCACTTCCGTTCGCCATTTCCCTCCCCTCCTTCTTCTTTTCTTTATCATCGTTTAAATTATATTTACTCGCTTTTATCAACGAGATAAATGCAATATGTATATTATCTCCTTGCTAGAATTTTCAATGGAAATGTATGGTAAACTAATGAATATCTTGAAGTAAATCTTTTCTTCGAGAGTAGAAACGAACGAACGAACGAGAGAACGAACGAGCTGTCGATTAATATCATTACATTTTTCGATGAGAACGAAAGATGTAGCGAGTGTTTCGAATCGACTTGCGCAAACGTTCCTGTTACGTAAAATTCCTTCTCTATGCTCAAACACACAGGCACACAGAAACAATTTAGATACGCTAGGCCCTGCGAGTGTGAAACACGTCATGAAACGCAGTTCATTAATTAATTCGAGGCCAATTAAAGTTCCGAATTGGCGCAGACGATACCGACGACGATCTTCCGTCGTTGAAACTCGCGACTCACTAGTGGCTTATCCTTGGTCGTTTCTCTCACCAACGTTATATCGTTTCCAACAGTTCGATTATTTACGATCAATTATCTAAAAAGAAACGCGATTTCACGGATCCTATACATTCGAGACCTTTACTTAATTAATTTCATCCAATCGCAAAGAGAATCCTTAATAGCTTCCTCCATTGGTTATTAAATACAATGGAATGTTATTTGTTTTATCGAACGAGGAACCGGTTCAAGCGCATTTTTTTTTTAAACGTTATGTTCCGGTTCTATTATCGATCCCTAACGTCCTTGATTTTCTCTCGATGAAAAATTGAAGAAAGCAAGGCTGACGAGTATAGAGGCTAATGTGTGTTAGATAGCGCGAGTACGTTAGAGAGAAAAAGAGAGAGGACGACGACGTGGTTCAAAGTCAGGGAGACTCCTTATATGACGATCTTGCTACGTATTTATGAGATACATCCTGTATTTATCGCAAAGACCTGTCGATCGATCCGCAATACGACGAGTTATTACGACGAAAGACTTTTTCCCGAGTAAACACACGAGCACGGAAGTCGGTCATATCTTTACGTCGTCGATCGAATAGTAATAACGTATGTCAAACTCGATGAAATTAACATTTTTATATTTCTTACCTTTAAACCTACCGAAAGTTTGTCACATACAATCTTTTTCTCATTTCCATTTATTACTGCTTAATTTCGATATGTGTAAATTAAAATAAAAAAATCTGAAGTGCGTCGATGAATTCGATATACGATAAACTCATATGAAATGACGTAACGCGTTAAGTTCCTTCTCTGTATATTAATGAGAAAGTATTACCTTATTGGAGCGAGTGAGAGAGAGAGAGAGAGAGAGAGAGGTTTAGTCGGTGAAAAATTTTGTAACGTTATTTGAAAACGTAATTCACAGATGATCATTATGTAACGCACATTTCATGCGAACGCGTGCCTAATTTTAATTAACTATACCTATACTTTCTCTTTTCGTAGTTGACGCGTCGATCGATAGCTCAATCTTTTTACGAAAATTTGTCAAAAGAAAAAGAAATGTCTGTTCCCAATTAGACAATTTCGATAACGCGTGATAACTTCGTTGGTCGGTGATAATAACAATTTTATTAATTATTATCGATTAAATCGATATTTTCGCGACTACTGAGAGAAAAGAGTATAGATCGAACATTTTTTTCCTCATTGATCATACAAATATTTTCCATTATTATACGAGTATTTTTTCTTGATAAAGATTAAAAGAACGAAACTCTACGATTTACATTATTAAATTTTAGTATCTATAAATTTGATTAATCGTGAAACATGAAATAACAAAACGTGTTAACATATGGAGATTCGTGTAATACATATCCGTCATTTCTTCGTTAAGTAAAGTTCACAAAATATTTCGACGAATAGTTTCTGGAATCTTAGAGGTGTAGGTATACGCGATACAACGACGAGGAGCGCTAAACTCTCAGCTTCCTCGGATTATTCCAGAAAATTCCGGCTGATCATCATCGTCGAAACGAGGACACCTATCTGAAATTATCCGGTGACTTCGAAACGCTAAGTCCAGCCGGAGGGTATCGAAGGGAAACTTTTCGGTAACGATACACCGATACGCTTGAAAAATCTTCGAATTGGGGCGAAGGGAACTTTCTCGAAAAAATTCTTCGAACACGGAGAAGGACAGACATACATAGGGAGAGAGAGAGAGAGAGAGAAAATGAAAATAAAAATGAAATTACGAGTGACATTGACTACTTTGGAGAATCTTCGTAAGATATTTTCGCTTTTATATTTATTTCGTATTTTCCTGAGTCATCAATCACTTCGAAAGAAACGATAGATACAATTAATCACTTCCATTCCATTTATTCTGCCAGAATTTTATTAATTAAATATCTTGCAAAATAAATAATCGATAAATATGAATATTTTCAGTCAGTATAAATAATTAAGTATCAATTGTTGCGTCCGAATAATCTGGCTGCAGGATTACTGTTATTACTTCGTTATAAATACTAACGATATTATTTAACATATCGACGTAACGTTTAAAAATATCGAATCAAACGAATAGTAGCGATAATTAATTGGAATAATATTTTACGAACCGATTAAGACAGATTAAGATTAATCGATGTAATCTTTGCACTTTCTAATATCGAATGAAATATATCAAAGGAATAAGATACGAATGAGCGATAGCTTCCGATAATTATTACAACGTAAAAATAAAACGAAATTGGGAGAGAGAGAGAGAGAGAGAGAGAGAAATGAAAAAAGAAAAAAAAAGAGGAAAGATCGAACGAGGTCCCGGACGAAACGGAGTCTTGTCAGCGAGAGGGAAAGCACGTAGCAGAAGCCGTGAAATAAATTTCACCGTTTCGCGGGCTCGCGCGTTCGTCCGCTCGAGTATGTAATTCCGTCCTCGTAACGAGAGAAAAAGGACAGCGTTCCGGAAATAAGTACGAGCTCGTCGTGCACTCCGGTATCCTCGGCCGGTCGAGCCTGCTTTTGTCGTCGTCTCGTTCAAAGTAATTTGAGCATCGCCGATATTAATCCTCCTCTCTCGTATTCAGCCCGCGTTTACGCGCAAGGATCGTTTTTGCCTAACGAGACATCCCGTTATATCATTTCCTTTTTTTTTCCTTCTTCTTCTTTCTCGAAATTTTTCCGATGGTTTTTAGCGATTTTATTTATTTATTAATTTTTTTTTTTTTCTTTCCACGATAACTTATCGAAACTTACTGGGAAAAATAAATTTTCTATATCAAAAATAGAAAAAGAAAAAAAAAAAGAAGAGAATTACGAACGGCGACCACGTCGGACTCGTGACTTCCAATTAATTAACGTTCTTCGCGAGTAAACGAATCCTGGAAATCGGTAATTGAGTTAACTGTTGTCGCAGCATTTCTGTTTTTTTTTTCTTTTTCTTTTTTTTTTTTGGCGAGATAAATAAACTCTTTTACATTGGAAAGGTTTTAAGAGAACGAAGAAGAGACGACGTTTCGAAAGTCGGCGCTAGTTTAATCGATCGTTCGGTGTTGTTAAGTAACGGAGAACAAGGCGTTATTAAACCGAAGAGTAATCTGCATGCCGTTCCTCTCTCTCTCTCTCTCTCTCTCTCTCTCTCTCTCTCTCTTTCTCTGGTGAGGTCAGATTTAACGGAGCTCGACTTTGTTCGGACAGCGTCGAGGCTAATTATGAATCGTTCTCGTGCATCTCGTTGTGGTCTAATAATCTCTTCGGATCTTTTAGAATTCAGACGTTCCCTAAACGTTTTTGCACCGAACTTAATAGTTCGGATCTAACGAACGTTTCCAAAGAAAAAGAAAGATAAAAACGTTTTTGAGATAATAGATAAATATCGTCGCGCGATCGAAACGAGATAACGATGGAGTACCGAACGAATGCGTTTGAAATGAAAGAAAATAGATCGGGGATTTGTTAATGCCGATCGAAAAGTTTGTAGGAGGGTAAGACAGGATGGAAAAGCGTCGGAAAGGAGAAGAGGGAGTAGGCGGATAGAACGGGAATCGGCGAGAAGTTGAAATATGGCGTTGCAGTGGGATTTCGTGCAGGCTGCGGCTTGCTCGTACGGTCGAAAGGGTTGACCTACTGCCCAACCCATCGTACGGAACTTGAAGACCTTCCAACACGCGAGGGATCATTCGATCTGCTCGGCAGGAGGGACGAAAGTATACCGATAGTTTAAAACAGAGGGAGAGGAGAAAGGAAAGAGAAATAGATGCATGCTTTGGCCTTAGGCTGTAGCACCAAGCAAGCGTTGGGATAGACTCTATTCGAGAATCGGACTCGGTGACCTCTGCGATGAGTTCGAAGCTTCCCGTTTGATCGATTACTTAAGTTTCTTCGACTTTAAAATGCAAGCTGCTTGTCCTTCGTTAGCTAGAGTTAAAAGATACTGTGACGATCGGATAATAATATATGTAAGTAGGTACGTATATATTTCTTTCTTTCTTTGTTTTTTTTTTTCCTTTTTTATTATCGATCTCTTCGATCAGGATCTTCGCTGGTGAAAGGAATAAACGTAAAGGTGTCCTTTCGGATATGTTTGAAATCGATAGGAACGAATTCTTACCGAATAAAATCGCGTGCAATTGAATTCTATCGTCGTCGTTGTCGCGCGAGGACGAAATGTCAACCCGAACGACTTTCACGTTGTTATGCGGAATGCATCGAATAAAAAGGAGAAACTTGAACACGATCGACGTAGGAAGTTATATGGGTATATACAAATATAATAGAAAAATACCGTAAGACCTTCTCTCGGTACGGCACGAAGCTGTAGAACCGAGCGGAACATCGATTTAACTCGCATACACATCCATTCTACTTCCGTTCCATCGTGGGAAATATTTCTACCTACGATTTTCCCTTAAAATAAAACTTGATTATAACCAAACAAGCTGCCATCGTACACGCACACGTATATAGGTGACGCATCAGATTTTCAAACTGTCGATGCTCGTTCCGAAGTTTCCGCATGCGGAATGAAAAAAGATCATTCGGCAATGACCCATATATCGACGATCCGACGCTTCCTCCGCAAATATTGTTGGAGCAAACGTAGCTGGATATATATATATATATATATATATATATATATATGTATATATATGATGACCTCCATGAACGGAGAACGAGGTTCCATCTCTATTTACCTCGAAGTATCCTAACGATGTTCCTGACTTTATATTTTCTCTGCGAGGAATATCAATCGAAAGATGTGAAAAAATAATTAGAAAGATGTAAAAAGAAAAAAGAAAGAAAGAAGAAAGAAGAAGGAAAAAAGAAAAAAGAAAATAAAGAGAAAAAAGTAATATAACGCGAACTCGAAATAAAAAAAAAAAGAGAGAGAGAGACTCGAAGACGAATCGGTCGAATTTTAATAGGACGGCCTATAGATGCTCTTAGAGAAGGGGAAAAATAGCACTCGTGATTCGAACTACGTTTTGGCAATGATATAACGTCGGAATTTATTTGATAAGTATATCTATAGATACATACCTACGTACAATATCTATCCGTCTATATATACACAGGTATTCTATGTACCTACGTACGAATCTTTTAGGTGCACTGCAGAAAAATATAATGCGACATTCTCTGCGAGTATCACCCATACATAGACATTTATAGACATCTACGTATATGTCCAGGTATATATATTTATTCAGGTAGGAAGTCGTGTAGTACGTTTGTCTTACGTGGCACGTTTGTGCCTAAATAAGTATAATTCCTAGGTCGTGGCGCGTATTGACTTTGCAATAACCTGCAACGACAACGAGCATGCGGTCGCATTGAATGCAGTTCGGAGTTACTAATAAACTAGAATGGTGTGGTATTTAAACTCGAACGTTTTCCCCCTCTCTCTCTCTCTCTCTCTCTCTGTTTCTTTTTCGTGCCAAATTACACCTCACATTGTATCGTATATAGATATATGTATTATCTTTAATGAAGAACTTTAAAATGTACGACGATATATAGAGGTATACATACTTTACCGTGAGATTATTAGTTAATATTTCTATAAGAACTAGCGAACGCACGTGTTACAAAATACATATTCATTCTTGTCGTCACTTCCGCTTTCCCACGGGCTAAGTTAAAATTTTTGCGAGCGGAGTAAAGCGTGGAAGGAAGGAGTCGTTCTCCTTACTTCAAAGCCGACGTTAACTCGAGGACAATGCAATGCCAACGGTACTACCGTCGAGTCTCTTTAATTACAACGGTACTTACGTTTGTATAAGTACGTGAGTACCTACTTACGTAGCCTCCTTCATTGTTTAACTAACACAATGTGCCGCGATTCACGCGGACAATACGGCGATATCGGTAGGAGCCGCTCGAGTAATTTCTCTTACTCGAGAGGTAAGTGCCCTTGTGCGTTACAATCGCAAATGCATCTTTACTCGTGCGTTTCTAAAAAAAGAAAAAGAAATAAAGAAAAGAAAAGAAAAAAACTTGTTTACATCACGAAGGTATGTACGTATGCATTTTCGAGATTTCCAAGTAAAATATTTGTATAAAACGCGACGACCGTATTTCGAGAATCGATTCATATTTAATAAAAAGAAAAAAGAAAAAAAAAGAAGCTTAAACGCCTGGTAACGTATCACGTATACGTATTACGTGTACGAGGACGACCATGAATCCGGGTGATTATTATCATAAATCTATGATGGTTCCGTGTAAACGCACGACGTATGCTTCGCATGTGGCTATTGTCGCTATAGAGTGAATGGTGAATAGTGCCGTCCACGATTGCGAGAGGTATCATTTTTATTGCGGTCTACTATGTTAAAACTCTCGTACGTGTGCGCACAAATACATACATACACATATAATACTATGTGCACACAACGGAGAGATAGAGAGAGAGAGAGACCTATAGATTGTCACGTTTTATTACAATCGAAACGCATGCTCTATCTCTCCGTGAAGTGGCTCGTCTAAACGAACCGACTCACTGACTCATTGCGAGAAAGAGGAGAGAGGGAGAGATACATGAAAGGCGAACCTCTCGAATAAAACTTCGCCCGACGCAATTCTAAATCCAGATCGCCCTCCTGGAAACATATCCGTAAAAGTCTCGCGTAAAGTATGCGCTTTGCCTGGGCATCTTCTCTTTTCTTTTCTTTTTTTTTTCGTCTCTTTTCACAAACGTCAAAAAAAGAGAAGAAAAAAGAAAAACAGCAAAAAAGAAAGAAAGAAAAAAGAAATGGAAATTAGCCGAACTTACATCGAACGCACGCTCGTATTGTTCTTTGATCGAATTAGTTGCAAAATGTTGACTCACCTGGCGATGAAAAAATAATGTTAGAAATGACGAGATTCGATGTTGCACCAGTTTCGAGGATTTACAGTGAAAATATTTGACTTTTCAAAGTTAAATCAACGCGAGTGCGCTTCGAAAAGCTCGATTCAGTGAAAACACGTTTCTCCTCCTTGGCTCGCTTTTAAAGCGGTTTTAAGCGGATTAAGATCGTTTCGGCTAAGCGGACGTTGCTTGTCAAGTTACTCGATTAATAGCCGGCTATGTTAATCCCAAACGGTTCGATGCTTTACCGACATCGGTATTAACGTTGATATTTTGTAAAAACTTTCACGAAGGACTGTCGTCTCTCTCCTGTCTACTTGGCTAGTGAAATTTTTCATCAACCCTTACGAAGGGAGAACCCTTTTTAATGGAACGTCACTCGAAAACTGTGCACTTTAGAAAACTGTCAGGATTCATTTCCGACGGCGTACTCAAGCCCGTTAATTTATCAGACGAAATCAAATGAATTTGTCAGTTTCCTGATAACGTCTACGGTCTATTGAGCAAACTAAACGTTTGGTTGATCGTTGATGTCATGACGACCATAACCGATGTTTCTCGTCTTCGAAATTGCGGAAGAAAACTGCGGATTAACGTTATCAACCCTGAAACGCTGATCGGTATTTAATGTGTCTCGGGTCAAAGAAAAAGTTTCAAGGAAATCTCTCATTACCAACGAAAGTAGAAGTTTCAACTTGTAGGGACACGAATTCTTCGTCGCATATTCGACCGATATACACTTTACGTGCGCTCACTATTAAAGATTTTCAATGCCTTTGGATATCTTCCAAGGAGTCGTGTAGAAATGTTCTTACAATGCTAATTCTCGATCCTCCCGATGTTGATTCGCGGTGCCAGGCAAAACTATCCACCGTTTCGTTACCCTTCTTCTCCTCTCTCCCCTAACCGTTTAATATTTTATACCATTTACGGATTATATTTCATTTTTATCGCGTGCTCTTACTCGAGTTCGATTATCTTATCGTCGTATATGCAATACGATCCCTTCTCGACTCGAGAAAGGTGAAGCAACGTTACTCTTAGGAAAATAGCAGAAATCTCAAAGCCAAGCGTGCCCGACGGTCGGATGAAAAAGCGTTCCTAACAAAAAATCACTTGACCTTTCTTCAAATGAAATCATTCTGGGACTTTCGTTTTAATCGCCTAGTCTCGCGTATCCTTTCGTGTGAGAGAGAGAGAGAGAGAGAAATCAAAATGAATATACATTTCGAACGATTCTAATTTAATATATCACCGTCATTCCGTTAAAAAAAAGCTAAACAAATTGTACGTTTTTCAAACTATTTCATAATCCACTTATCTCGGTAGTACAGTTTTCTCTACTGCAAATTGATATCATATCTATGATGGAATTTCTTTTTTTTTTTTTTATGAATAAAAATATCCGACATAACGAATCGATATATAGAAGAATATTTTTCACGTCGCTGTTGCCTGCAGGCAAATACGTTATAAAGAAAATTTTACTCGTTTATCCACGTACCTACCTAAGTACGTATCTATAATACGTATCTACGTATGTACATGAATTTTTTTATCGTGAAGGAAAAAGAAAAAAGATAACAAAAAAAAAAAAAAAAAAAAAAAAGGAGAAAAAGGAACACAAGAAAAAATAGTCTGTTCATCAAGAAAATAGTCTCCTTTATGAAAGACCCGACCCACGCACGTTTTTTGCGTGGACGAGGACAACCAAGACAACCAGTGAGAGGTATAGAGTTTAGGCCTCGTACAAGGAATCGTCTCGTTATTGAAATCACGTGGGAGACCCTTCTACGCATTCTCCCACCTTCGTTCCTCTTCCTGACGAAACTACGGACGTCGAACGAATTATTTTTAAAAGCGAAGGACGCCAACGCTGAGCCGCACTCCGAATTTTTTCTCAAAAGATTCGATGACACGTTAACTACGAACGTAGTACCCACTTAACATTTTCAAATACGAGTTTTCGAATACGATCTCTTCTTCGATAAGTTTTCCTTTATTTTTCTCGTTAAATCAACGTTTAAGAACGCTCGAACGTTAAGAACTTCAATCGCGATCGGATATAATGTCTGATTAATTTAAAAATAGAAACTCGAGTATACTCGGGAAATGAAAATGACAGCGTTTATAAATTGGTCTTACACGGATGCTGTAAGAATCAGATAGGAATATCTTGACCTTGAACTAGCAAGGAAATGTTACGTAAGATTTACGAAAAAGAAAAATCGAAGTGGCCAGTCCGTGAAATTTCTCCGGTGTCGATTCGATAATCGATCGACCTTAGCCTCGTTCCCCATCGTGGAATGGGGAAATCGACGATTATGGAACACTTGTACTTTCTCCAAGTATGCGCCAGATTCACTTTTGTGTGTATACGTTCGTCTCTCTCTCTCTCTCTCTCTCTCTCTGTATGTGTGTGTATGCATGTATGTATGTATGTATGTATGTACGTACGTATATGTATAATGTATGCGCGCGCGCATATCCGTAATGCATAAGAACGCACGATTAGAGAGGTTCGAAGTTTGAAATTGTTGAAAAAAAGAGAAACGTTAGATCATACTCCATCAAACGTTTTGTAACGAGCCAACGATCTTACACGTGCAATTAACGTAATTACCAGAAGATAGCAATTGAAAGAAAGTAACGATCGAAAAAGTGGGAGGGAAAAAAAGAAGAGAAAAAAAAAAGAAAAAAGAAACAATAAATAAAGAAATCATTCGATCTCTTATAGTTTCCTTTAATTTTATGATCGAGCACGAAACCATTCCAAGAGTGACAAGACCTAGTTGAGATTATCTCGAGGACTAATCATAAGTAATTAAAGAAAAGGAGGTTAAGATATTAAAGCTCTTTGTACATTGCTACGCCTCTCACATAACGATCTCTCATGTGCTGTGTAATATCTACGTGCGTTATCGCTCTTAGTGGGCGATTATTAGAAAACGGAAACAAGGAGAGAAGAAAAGAGAGAAAGGAAAGGAAGAAAAAAAATTAAAAAAAAAGAGAAGAAAAAGAAAATGATAAAGCAGAAAAATGTCGTGTCACAACAACGGACCAACGTCGGAGCGATATCGAGCGTTGTATCCTCTTCTTTTCGAGCGACTTCATTTTCAAATAAATAATCGAAAAACAAACAGATATCGTATTCGTTTGAACGATGTTCGATAAAAACCGATGTTGTTTTTTATCTTACGCGTTAAGAGACAATGATATCGTTTCATCCTTCAAAAGTAATAACGTATAAGGATTTTTGTCTATCCGTGGAAGACTCGGGCAGTAAATTATATGAACGTTTTCTTACACGCTGCATGAATAATTTATTTTCACTTTTATGTTCCTGAATACCAGAGAGTACGCTTATACTCTCTCTTTCTCTCTCTCTCTCTCTCTCTCTCTCTCTCTCTCTTTCTCTTGCTCACAATTAGAAAATTATTTTCTACGCGATCGAGGAACGAATCGTTGCAATTTTTATTTACCATAGAACGAAGCAACTATATTCGTTTTATTTTACATTTACGCGATTCCAACGTACGGACTAGTATGGAATTAATTCGAATAACAATGAACGATGCAACCTTCCCGATCGTATTAATAATGATGTTTAATCAAACAGTAATCTTCCGACGCGGTGCTTGTTACGCGAGATAGATTCGTCCGCGTTATCGATCTCTTTTATTATATGCCCTTTGAAGGTATATCGTTTGTAACTTAGTGGAAGAGTACCAGAGTTCGTTGATCTTTGCTTTTACAAATCATTGAGCACGAGAAACGAGATCTCATACGTGTGTATAGGTATCTCTACTCGTACGTATATAGAAACATAAAAAATATATTTTAATATCTTCTAGAGAGTCTATTCTACGAAAATACTACGAATATATATATATATATATATATATATATATATATATTTATCGAAGAAAAATAAATGTGTAATGAGTTACAATAAAGATATACTTTTTCGAATCGACCGATCTCAAATTACGATGTTACTCGAAAATTATGATCGACATGAAATTGGAAAGTCGTTCGCGATCGATACGGTTTCCGACGTTCGATGAATATAGTATTAAAGGGTAAGAAAGCATAAGTTGTCCGCGATCGAGCGAAAAATTGGTCGTTCTCCAATAAGCAAACGCACTCATCGTCGAGTCTTTCTTACGTTTCAATCGGTCCTTGATCGCTTCCTGCGTCGAGTTGGAGAATCGATTGTTCTATACACGAGACGAACGTCAATGAACGAACGAGGGCTGTGATAGATTACCTATACGTCTAAAAAAAGGAATACAAAAATGGAATGACGATCAACGTCAGCGACCAGGTTTGATCGTTACCTTTCAATGATTTTAAACTTTGTCTATTTTTAAAACAAATATATATACATATACAATATTTCTCCAATATATATTATCCAAAACATATTATATATGTATATCAGATATATACTATAGATATATACAATATTTCTCAAATATACGAAGATAAATTGTTCTGACCAGTTGCAGATCATGATTAATACAAACCATTTATCTAGAAAGAAAGAAAGAAAAGAAAAGTAGAAGATAACAAAAGAAACAACACCAACAAGATAAATGAAAAATACAAAAATAGAAAAATAAAAAAGAAAAGAAACATAGATTTACCATGTCGTACATTAATATTTAACGATCCCAAAAGATTCCATTTTATAAATGCAGGCAATTAAAGGTCAGAAAAGCATGGCGAAGGTATGCTAATGGAGGTGAACACGTATAATGCACGGCAGGATGCATAAGGTATGCTCCTAGCAGCAGGTTCGCCTGCCTCTGGCGAGTATGAAAGGGAAGACCGGCTTAAGATTTCCTTAAAACCGGTTTCCAATTTCTACACAGGATCAGGAACGGCGTATGAACGACCGAGCGAGCGAGCGAACGAACGAACGAACGAACGAACGAACGAGCAGGATCTCAAGAACCAAGAGAGCAATGAGAAAATAGATCGAACGGCTCTCCTAAGCCAGTTCGATAACTTCGTAAGAGAGAGAGAGAGAGAGAGAGAGAGAGAGAGAGAGAGAGAGATTTTACGAGCTTAGATATCGCACGTTCTTCAAAGAATACGACTCTCGTTTAACGAGCCGTCGTTTCGTTTAATCGCCGGTAAATTACACAAGCGAATTTTGCGATAGGAAAACGTAATTCGTACTTTTGATTTAGCTTTTTGTAATCTTTATTATTATTATTATTATTATTATTATTACTATTTATATTTTTTCTCCATTCGAATAAGTAGATAATAATCAATTATAGAACACAACGAGATCGAAGTGAGGTGCGAGATGGCTTGTTTACCGTAGAGAAAGTTAAATAAGAGAAAGAAAAAAATATACAAAAGGGAGTAAGAGAGAAAGACAATAGGTCGATCTTTCGATGGAAAGGACGAGACACACACGCGCGAGTACACAACCCACACATACATGCATACGTATAAGCTTGT
Organism: Vespula vulgaris; assembly: GCF_905475345.1. Classification (NCBI taxonomy): domain Eukaryota; kingdom Metazoa; phylum Arthropoda; class Insecta; order Hymenoptera; family Vespidae; genus Vespula; species Vespula vulgaris. The sequence goes on along the minus strand of NC_066595.1, from coordinate 683,197 downwards.
ATCGAAAAACGTTAGCTCGAGAGCAATTCGTTCTACGTTCTATCGACAGGCGACGTTCTATTAGAACAGCGACGGCACTAGGTAACAGGTACAACGTCTGCCGGATCGATGGATGAAAAGGAGGTTTACGAGTACATCCTGAGACGATTGAAAAAAGTAACGAGAGATACGATCGAAAATTTCGCAATTTAAAGATAATTAAATATTAATTGGTGCTCTTTGATCATCGCGAAAGTAAAGAAATCTATAAAAATAAAATAATTTACAAGTATTACGTATAAGGCGTAAGATATTCTCGTAGTTTTTATTATTAGCGACAATTTCATAACAGAGACTGGACGGTAGGGGAATGTGTGTGTGTGTGTGTGGGTGGGTGTATACACACACATTCGTTCTCAACGAATTAATTCTCTCTTAATCCTTGAGAATAACTCGTTCTACGAGATAATTAAAAAAGATATATATATATGTATAATTATCAAACGATAAGATTATTATTATTAGCAAAGTGTACGTCGACTATTTGTTGACTCGAATAAGAAGAACTTTGTACGATAAGAAAATGTGTCTGGACGAAGGAAATAAATTGAAAGAAAATAATTTTAATTAGTTAAAAGGCGACGTTCGGTACTAGAGACTTCATTCGTCAAAATAATCGAAATTTGGTAATTTCGTAAAGGAAAACATCGATCGATATTTTCGTTCGATATTATACTTTATAAAGACGATACATCAGATTCGGAAGGCCGAAAGGTCGATTCATTTTCAAGCTGCCACTATTTCGTTTCGTACGCTCTATTCCGTTACTGTCTAGCAAAAAAAAAAAAAGATAGAGAAAGAGAGAGAGAGAGAGATAGAGAAAAAAAGAAAGATAGTTAAACCATGGATGAGAAGCTTAGACATGAGATAGGTGCGACGATAAATCTTACCTACGAGAAAGCCTTATAAAGAACGAAATTCAGAAAAAAAGAAGAGAAAAAACAAGAAAGAAGAAAGAAGAAGGAGAGTCGATCCATTCGAAACCAATATGGTTCACTAGTTTCACGTGGTAACGAATAATCGAGCCTTGCTAATTAAGTCGTAAACGTATCTACGATTTTCTCGCGTCGTTAATTAAAACTAACACCACGACTTTGTGTTTACATATATATATAATGCGTGTGTATACGCATCGTAGAGGCTTTAACGTCAAAGTTGTACCCCTTTACTCTCTCTGTCTTCTTCTCTTTCATCATTGTATCGTCGTCGTCATCTTTTTCGTCCAGCATTTTCTTTTTTTCTTTGTCATATTTTTTAATAGAAATAGTCCTTTTACGAGTTTCAAAAGTCGAATAGAGACGAGATCTTTTCGCTCGCACGGACGAAGACACAACGAAGAAAGAAAGAAAAGAATAAAAAAAGGAAAAAGAAAAACAAATAACTCGCTGAAATTAAGACGTGAGAAATAAACATAGAGAAATAAGGAGATACGCGATTAGCTCGAACTTCCTTCTTCTTCTTTTTTTTTTTCGTCTAATCTACTCTTATATAATCAAAAAATCATTCGTTTACATCATATATCCTGATAAATAAAATAAACCTTCCGAGATTTCCATTTCTCCCTTTGATTAATTAGAATTCGATGGATAAGTAAGTACACGTGTGTTAATTTTAAAGATTGAATACAAAATGAAGTAGAAAGAAGATCGATCGAGATCTGGTCGAACGTTGGTAAATCGATAAATGGACTAGGGCGTCGTTAATCGACGAGGAACTTAAGAGAACAAAGTTTATTGGAACGTATATACGTATATATCTACGTAAATGTGTAGCACATGTATAACGCACGTATAATCGGTAACGTTCCTTCGTTCGTTCGTTCGTTCGTTCGTTCGTTCGTTCGTTCAACATCGAAAATACGAACGCAAGTGACAGAATAATAGATTCCAGAACAGAAGCTCGCTCTTATTATAATCTGTTATCGAACAAAGGCCGTGCCATATGCAATACGATTTCTGTTGCGAGGAAAAAGCCATTATGGGAACGAGCTTTCGTATTTATTATTACATATATACATATGTACGCGTTTGTACGACTCGTAAAAATGGTTATTAACGAGGATTTATTGAAGCGACTTTAACTTTAAAAGAAAATCGACGATCGCGATTTAAAAGGTCCCGTTCGTTTCGAGGACCTTGGCCGAGACAACACGCGTGTCCTCCTCCTCTCCCTCTTCCCCCTCCACCACCCCAACGTCCTCCTCGTCGCGACATTCGCACCTAACGGTATCCTTTTATCCGGATTTTCGGTGAGATTTGGGTCACGACGCAAAGAAATATCTCTAAGAAACTTTGTATATTTTAGTTAATAGACAACGACGACGACGACGACGACGATGTAAGCTACGATGTAAGATCCAAAAGACGACCATGACGACTTCCTTTTTCTCTCTTTTTCTTTTCTTATTGCTTCTTCTCTTTTTATCTATTTACCACGACGATCTCGACGACTTCCAAGAATTCTTACCTCGCGATGAGAACAAAGGGTAACGGAGAGTCCGCTGGACAATCGTGATATCGACTTCTTTCTTCTCTTAAACGTGATAACAAGTAGTAGTAACAGTAGTAGTAGTAGTAGTAATAGAAGAAGGAAAAGGAGAAAAGTAGTAATAAAGAAAAAGAAGAATGATAGTCTCGATCGTCTCAACTAATAAGTATGATCGATCGAAACGTTTATCGAAGAAATTTCAATTAATCTAACAAACATTTTAATCATTATTTATCGCTATTAATAAGAAAATAGCTCGATCGATCGAGTCACTTGTTTCTTTTTTTTCTTTTAAAACCGATGATTGATAAAACTGTTGCTCGATAGTTAGTTGCATCGATTGCTTTTATATATATATATATATATATATATATATATACATATACATATTTTTTTTCTTTTTAAATACGTCGGAAAGATGACTTTTGCAGAATGACTTCGTTTCTTTTTTCTTTTCTTTTCGTAATTGTTCCTCCGTCGGTTCAGAAGTATAGTCGCTGAACGAGCTCGAACATACACACGATCTCGAGGCTTCCCCTTGAAAGGCGAACTGCGAAAGGCGAACTACGCAAGGCGAGGAGAGACGAGGTAAAGTGAGGTTAGGTGAGGTGAGGTGAGGCGAAGTGAGGCGAAGTGATAAAGATCTTGTTCGTTCGTACGTTCGTCGTACGTTCGTACGTATATTTGTTCGTTCGTTGGTACGTATATACGTACATTCGTACGTTCATTCGGATCGGCCAAGTTATCGCAGTTTACTGTGCTACGTCGTATTGGCGAAGGTTAGACGCGGAAAACGGAGAGCGGAGAGGCCGCACGCGGTTGCTTTTCGACCTAGTTCGCAAGATGTCTTCTAGTCTCTAGTATATCGAATTAGGATACCTTCTCTCGACATACGGTGAAAGACATACGTCTATATATATGTGTGTGTGTGTGTGTATACGTATTTCTTCTCACATAGATAAATTATTCGATGGAACGTAAACATATTATGTTTTTCTAAGAAGAGAAGAGAGGAGAATGTTATTGTCAACGTAAACAAATACATACACCATTGAAAATGCTTTACCGTGTTAACAATTGCTCGTGTTTATATATACATATACATAAATATACATACATACATGTTTGTAATGATTCAATGATATTTCGACGAAACACACTTTTTATCGATATTAATTTGAATATTCCGTTCGCAATGGCCGATAACGCGATACGTATTTCTCGTCGATCAGCTGTCCTCTTGGATTTGATCGAAAGCAATGTATGAATGTGGAATAATAAAGAAAATACGAAACTTGATAAAACGAGTAGAGAAAAATAATAAAGAGAGAAAGACAAACAGACAGACAGACAGACAAACAGAGAGACAGAAACGGAGAGAGAGAAAGAGAGAGAGAAATTTCTCCGAATCGGGAGACGATGATACGCCGATATTTTGTTCGTACCGTTGACCTCGTCCTATCTCTTTCTCTCTCTCTTTATCTCACTCTTTCTATCGTTCCTTCTTTATCCGACGAAACCAAGGCAAAACGTTCGCTTTTCTTTGATTTCCCTTATATGTATATCACCGATTCTTACTTTCGTTCGACGAATTTTTCTTTTATCTAAAGTACGCAAGTTGCATCCAACTTTTGGTAAATAAAAACGAGAGTGGGTGGATGCATGGAGTGAGATATATATATATGTATATATATATAGAGAGAGAGAGGAATATAGAGCATTATAAAGCAGTACATATCGCAGACTAATACGATTTCGACATCGTAAATCTCTTTCTTTCTTTCTCTCTGTCTCTGTCACTGTCTCTCTTTCCGTCGCTTTGTTGGGTGCTTCGAGTGGATAACATGGAATGGAATTTTTTGACATCGTCGCGTGCAAATTAGTGTGTAAAAATTCCATAAGTTTGCTATGTACAGAAAATGTGTATACGAGGCTGTCTTTCTTTCTCTTTCTCTTTCTCTGTAAGGTAAGAAAGAAAGAGAGAGAAGTTTGCGTGTATGCGTGTGTGAGTGAGAGAGAGAGAGAGAGGAAGAGAAAGACAGTGGAGAAAGAGAGAGGCCACGAATCGAGAAACACAATGGATCTTTTATGAAACAATCTCTCACATAGTCCGCGCGTTTCCAGAACGGCAAACAAAACTCGCGTATATCCATATTATGTATATATATATATATATATACATATACATATAGAACTAATATCAAAACGAAAAAATTGTATTCACCTTAGGGACGCTAGAAGCAGCCAGTTCCTCGACTCCTTTGTATCCCAGGGACGAAGAACGAACCTCCCCTCGTGGCGACACCGAGACGAACGTACGAGCTTCATACACATTTAAGCTCACACAAAAACGTATCACTATCACTGCCTCCTCGGATCCGGCACACGTCGTTTTCCTTTCCTACTTAACACCTAGTTAACCTCTAACGAAAGCTCTCTTCGAATCCGACTCTTACACCGATCTCTGTGTGAACTCTGCGGATCGGTCGGAAACACACACGCGAAATCACGTCGAGAGCGTTCGACCGTCAGCTGCCTCGGAGATCATAGACCAGCTGTGTTTTTGCTCGACCATTTGGAAGCCGTACATGCGCACTGCGACGCGACCGCCATCTTTCTTATTGCGCGAAGGAGAGTGCTCGACGCGGCAAATTCAACGAGTTCTAAGCGACGACCTTCCATTACGAAGTTCCTACCGAATTACTTATTCCACTTTCTAGAAAGTCTCCCGAATTTTTATTCGCTTTATTCGTTTAATTCGATTAAAGAGATTTTGTCGGAGAAGAAGAGGGAGAGAGAGAGAAAAGGATAAAGTTCTTGATCGTTATATCGAAGTGACTTTTAACACGGAATGTAAAAGTGACGATAATAAATTACTGTTATGTCTCGTTTATTATTAGCATAGTTAATAATAAATCGAGCGCTTGTCAATGAGCATTAATAATTTATCAAAAGAAAAAAGAAGAAATGGTGTAGGCGAAGTGAAAAAAATAATCGGGCCCCTCCGGGATTTGAACCCGGGACCTCCTGCACCCAAAGCAGGAATCATACCCCTAGACCAAGAGGCCTCGTTGTATGTGTTTAACGATATTCAGTATAATAACATTTATGAAAGTTTATCGATAAATATATTTCGTACAATATCCGATATCTCGTACCGTTTTAACGTGAATTTTTTCTTTCTTTCTTTCTTTCATGATTTTTAACGTCACGTGGAACGTGTAGTCTATACGATAATAATAATTCCTGTATAAGCGAAACGATCGTTGGATCGTTATTGCATTATCTCTCTATAACTTTTGTAAATATTATAAATAACGACAAAGAGGATATCACTAATGTCCGTGTTGATGTTAAGCTGCAATGTACAGAGGATGCCCCGATTCGACGAATAATTTATATAATCAACGAATCACCAAGCAGGATATTCGAATATTAAACAAATTATAACTCTTTTCTACAACCAGATAAATATCTGAAATAACGTGCGCCATCTTTAAAGTTAAATTCCACTTTTCGTCCGTACGCTCGGTAATAATTGTACGTCCAAGAATTATATAGTCGAATCCAAATTGTTATCGTCCTTGTAAATCTTGTCATGTAATAATTAAGATATTCGTGCGGTATTTAAACGATACCTGCGATGATTAGAATGATATTTGCGAATTGAAAAAAAATAAAAAAAAAAAAAATAAAGAAAAGAATTACGCTAATCTCTGTTTCTTCCAATGTTTATCGATAATTCGATGTTTCTTTCTTACAACAACGTAGATAGCAATAAAAAAGTCAGATGTTAGATACGATAAAATCATTAATGTTACAAATCTTTTATTGATATGGTTCTGCAGAAAAACAAAAAGTGTGATACTTGTTATCGCGTGATACTTTAGTCGTGCTTGAGTAATGACAGATGTCGCTAAATGACGATACGAGAAGTAACTGTTTTATCGACTTGTATCATCGGTAAGAAATAATCTTGTCGTTGCAATATAAAAGCGTGCTTTTGATTTAACGATAAAATTGACATTATCGAATTTATATTTATATCTCCCCCCCCCCCCCGCTTTTATTAATTTCGTTATCCGAATCAATCGATACTTATGCTAAACTTTTTGTCGACATCGTCGATACGATGTTTATTTGCTGATATTGTTATTTATATTTTTGATTAATACAACTTTCTCTTATGTTTTCATAATAAGAACGTAAGTAATTAAAAACATTACTATACCATGCTCTATATGTTCTTAGTCACTTAAACGAATTAATAATACCATTGCAAAGTTTTGTCTTTGATGCAACTCGTTTTGACAGCTTTATCGCATTTTTTTGCTAGGTCATTCCAGTGAAGACCGTTGGGACATCTTCGAAGAACGAGGTCGCCGTTTTTGCAGAGATAATATTTTTCGCAAGAGCATTCATGAGGATGACCGACACCATCCTCGGAGCAAGTCGGTTGAGATGGGGTAGGTACAGGTGTTGGTTCGGTCGGAGGGGTAGGTTTAGATGGTTCAGTAGGTTTGGTAGGTTTGGTAGGTTCGGTCGAAGGGGTAGGTTTGGTGGGTTCGGTCGGAGGGGTAGGTTTGGTAGGTTCGGTTGGAGGGGTAGGTTTAGTAGGTACAGATGGGGTAGGATTTTTCGTCGAGGATGTACAACCAGCATTCTCTGGGTAGTCACAAACTTGTAATCTAGGATTGAAGTGCAGTCTGTCTCCTTTGTCGTTCATTTCTGGACAGATCATCTCGACCTTCTGACCATGATTACATTTGTAGAATTTAGTACAATCCGTCTCGTGCGGCAAGTGGACAGTGCGGTTGGGAGAGTCTTTTATGGGACATTCCGTTGGTATTGGCGTTATCACCGTGTCATGAGCCGTAATAATGGTCAATGCAGCCACCATGACCGTAATTACCATGTACCATCCTCCTAATATTCAAAGTTCAGTTCAAAGACAATGTAAACAATTTTCCAAAATAACGATCGATTTGGACAATTTTGATGGAAATATATTTTACCTTTCATCTTGAGGTACCTGATTGCTTGACCCTTTTCTCGCGAGTATTTGCTTCTCCAATACGATTCCTTTAACTGACGATACCAAGGAACAAAGCCTACTTTTATAAGCGTACAAATCCTTATCGTATTTCACCATGTACATTTTATACTCTTATCTAATCCACCTGTTCATTTATCGTTTCTTCGCATCTTTGATTTTTCTTCTCGGAAAGAAAGAAAATAATATTCCTGCCCGATATATGCATTCTTTTGTATGCACGTGTAAACGTTTCGATTTCGTGTAAATAACGTATCGAACAATAAAAAAACGATCGATGGAATCTTCAAGTTCTTGGATATAATCTAGCTTAATTTGATACTGCTTCCTCGCACGACGATAACTCGTTTTATCGAATAACGAGATCCTTTAATGGATTTGTCGTATTTTTCTATAATGCCGATCATATTTGACATTTTTCTATAATATCGATGCAAATATTTGGAAAGGCTTTAGATACCGATATCGGTGTAGCCAATCTTAAGGCAATACGTCCTAACTTTGAAAGTGTTTCCTGCTTTTACTCGATTTTACAATTATTTCATTAACTCGTCGATACACTGTGACAGACGTTGTAAAGGTCTTCCCATTAGAAACTAGACTCTAGGAAATCTTTTTTTTCGATGCGTCATCAGAAAAAGGTCGAGTCTCTCGATTTTAAAACGAAGTTGTATACGGATCGTTAGATAAGACGATCGATAATGTTTACAACGATTGTAAAAGGTCACATTGTTGGCAATGAATCATTTTTTATAGTCACATCTTGATATTCCTATTGAATTGATATCTCGGTTAGTTTTTTTTTTTCTTTTTGATCGGGGAGAAGGTTAAAAAGGTATGGTGTATAACACAGCTTACAATCTCTTTATTCGTAACACATATAACGCTCGTATCGTGTACACCTCGATTGCTCGTAAATAACAAAAATAATTTCAATTATAAATCGATAATAAATTCGTACGATAAAGAATCGAATCGAAGAGAAATTGAACGAAGCTATCGCTATCTTTATATACATATCCATATGTAGCTAGGTAAATAAGTACCTATAATCGAGCTATTCTCACGAGCGTTTTCATCGAATCGACGACGATATGACGACATTTTTCTATCGAACGTCGTACGCGTACGTGTATCTACAATCGAGCGTATTTCTCTTAACAAGAGAGCAACGATCATTCAAAGACGAGTAATAACACCCCAAGGGTAACGAGAGTAATCTCTCGGATATAAACGTAGAAAAATGTGAAACACCTTATACGATAACGTATCATTTTGCACATCGATTTGATTTTTTCCATCTTACGTAATACAAACAACGGATGTGAAACTTTGTATTCGCGACGCGTGCATCGTACTTTTATATTAATACATATTAATATAAAATCGTTTACACGTCGTCCACGCAGAGAAAGTATACATCGTCGGATTACAAATCTTTATTACAAAGGGTAAAAATGTGACATTGAGTTTCGTCGACACCATTTACGGGTTAAACGCTATACGATTTCTATTGTTTTTTTTTTCCTTTTCTTTCTTTTTTTTTTTATCCAAGCACTGTAATAGTGGCTAATTACTTAAGCGTAAATATCACTTTGCACTTTGCGATGAATAGTACAAACATTCGTAATATATAGTTTCTTTTTTTTTTTTTCTTTATTTCTTCTTTTCCCTTTTTCTCCTTTTTTTTTTTTTGGTAACATTCAGTACGTATTATTTGTCAATACAGATTGGTACTACGGTAGGAAAGTCGAAAATCGATCGATCTTGAGCTATCGATTAACGAGTATTAGAAATATTACAAGTGCACTTGCGCGATGTATTCTGCAATCCGGTAATCCTCCAATGTTAACGAGTGATTAATTTTCTTTTCTTTTTTTTTTAGTAACCTCCTTCACCGAGGTTTTTAACATTATTTGTTCCAATGTTTTTTTTTAATAATCGTGGAACGATTCAAATACCGGCAGTGAAGAAGCTTTAGCAGAAAGCGGATACCGCATCGTCGAATTCGCAACGCATAATATTTACGATGAGATCGACGTAATGAAAGATCTATTTTTTAGATCGCTCGCTTCGAAAGATCTTCTTTAAATTCGGTCGATACAGGGAAACGGCCGAGAGCTTTGAAGAGCACGTTGTATATCGATATCGCGTGCATCGTGTAAAGTTGAAGGAAACAAGAAAAAAAGAAGTATAGTTGAAGGGATATGTTTCGTGGTTCGTAAGGCGATAGATAGATATTTTGTACACTGCACAAGTATCCTACCCTTATTGCGAGCTTAACGAGTCCGCTGAGTCACGATCACCGATCATCGAGGACGATATATTCGTCGAAATAACTTTATATACATATGTAAAAAAAAGAAAAAAAAATGGAAAATGAAAAAAAAAAAAGAGAAAAAATATAAATGTTCGAAAGAGGACAATAACGATTTTTAAAGGAAATAAGAGCTTAGACGACGTAAAATACGAATTGAGATTATCGCAAGTATCAACTCGCAGCGCGTTTCGTAGAAAATGTTATCACATTTATTATTAGCTTGCACGCAAGCGTGCTCGAATTTGTCGATGATATTCTTCTCATATCGCATCGGATGTTAATCTATGCATCCATCATAGGAGTGATCGTGGCTGGTGTTAGTTGAAGATCGTTGGAGGGGTCGTTTGGCACCAATGATATATTTGCACCGGCAGTGGCTTCCTGTCGAGAATTTGGACCGATCGTCTTGCTTACCGGAGGAATGTAACTCCACCAGGCTAAGAAAAAGAAAAGGAGAGAGGCGGCTTTGCCGATAAAAGCCAGTGCCAGCATGTAGCTGAAACAGATACGGATAATCGATGAACACGGTTGCTCTGTTTCTCCTTTCGTTCGATCATATCGGATACATTGGATTGGTTCTGTCAAAAGGTCACGTCGAGTTTTGTTACATTTTACAGAAGGACCCGATACACCAAAGTGGAAACATTCGGTTTTATGTTCTTATCCTCGGGGGAGTTGTGATACCTGCTACTTTCGCGGAGAAATGCAAAAGTATATCGTATAGTTTATAGATACGTCTACGTTCCTTTAGCAGTTTTCGATATTTCGAGATCCCTTTCGGTCAAGTAAAGTTTCAAGAGAAGCAATACGTCGAACGAATCGATTGTTACGAACCAGAGACGAACCTGCTCATGTAATAATTATCGTAGACGAGGCAGGCCCCTCTTCCATCGCAATTCTCTTGCCACAGGATGCAAGTTTCGTCGATGAGCGCGCCAAACACCATCGGGGCAGGTATCGTGCCCAGAATTCGAACCTTTATCCATTGTATACCAAGAGCGAAAGATCTCTGATCGTCGCGTACGACTCTGAGGGTCGAGGATAGAGCCGGCATCGTACAGAGAAAGGTTACGAACATGTTACAAAAAGCGAGGACGACGAAGAGCCAAAGATAAGAACAGGTGCTTGTGCAGGTCGTGTTTACGGCTTCGTAAGTGACGTTCTCGTTGCTATTTAACATCGTCAAAGTTTTGGCCGTACCCTGAATGCAACTGCAATCCGCGTACACCTGTCAACATGTAAATTCCTCTTTTTTTTACTTCGACGTAGAAACTCGTACGTTTTCTTAACGCGATCGATCGACCGATTAAATTCGAACGATCGGTCGATTAAATTTTAATAAAATTATTTCGTTATTATCTGCAAGATATAGATTCGACTTACTTTGACGTCGTTCATCGATATTTCCTGATAACATCCAGCGTGGCACGGTGAGTAATAAGTCAGTCCATCGATGCCGCAAATAGGATTAAATTCCGACCTAGAGCATCCGCAGGCACTGTTGCAAGAGTCTTCCAACGATAACGATTTTCTGTAATGTAGGTGATACATTAAAAAGGAAAAAAAGGAATAAAAATAGGAAAAAGCGCTTTTTCAAAGATAACGCGACCCGTATAAGGGCCTCGGTTATTATAAGTATCTCTTGCGAACGATTAATGAAAATGACAACCTCCCGGCGTACGTTGTAGTAAATCTTAATTGAATCTGACGGTAATCGAATAGTCAGGTATTTTAAGTCGCGTCGCCGCGATTCTCTCCGGGGCTCCTGCGAAATCGATTTTAACGTTGGCCGTGCGCGCTATTCCGGAAAATTTGATGCGACGCTTTACTTTTAGCTTACGGATAAATAAAATTACGTCGAGTTTCGAGAGGATGGACAAAAAATTTTCATGGTCCAAAAACGCGACTAACTGGCCAATCGAAATATATATGCCGAAGCATTCAATTTTTTTATGTCGAAAAAAGGAAACAAAAATAAATTTCCGATAACACAGAAAACGCGGTTATAAATAACTCGAAAGTAAATCGAACCGAATGAAATTATTTCTTTTCTTTTCTTTTTTTTTTCTTTCTGATTTTACAAGTATAACACAAGAATCTCAAGAGATACGTACTTTGTAAGAGAATGATAAGGTACGGTGAGTCCGGCGAAATTCAAATTCGGACAGCTCAGTGCAAAACAGAGGGTGAATACTATACAAGCGGCCGTGGAGAAGAGACAGAATTTCAAAATACCGGAGCAAGATAAATTCAAACGTTTTATCAAATAACCACCGAGGAACGTGCCACCACCGCCAGCGGGCACCGTCACCAATCCTGAAACAAAGGATGAGAAGGAGCGTCGTTAAGCGGAGTAAAAACAGCGATCCTTCTCTCTCTCTCTCTCTCTCTCTCTCTCTCTCTCTCTCTCGCTTTGACATCCGGTGATCAAGGTAAAAAGTTATAATAGCGTTTTGATCGCTCGTCGATATAAAATTGCTGTGCCTTTGCAGTTGACGGTTTAGCGAAAAGGATTCGCGTCGTGCGAATGTTGCGTTTCTTTTTTTTTCCCCCATATTTTTTGTTTTTTTTTTCTTTTTTTTTGGGGGGTGGTGTTGATGATGAAGGGGGAGTATGGGGAGGGAGAAGAAAAAAGGATGGGAGAAAAAAAAGCAAATGCAAAATGTATTCACCCATCAATAACGCGGCTGAGCTGGCGTTGACGCTAAATTGATTTTCGATCAGTTTTGGTAGGAAAGCAGCGAAACCTGCTATAAGCAAGCCCTCACTGGCACCCGCCAAGTTTAGCATGAAGAACGCAGGATTGGTCAGCAATTCCGTCATGGCACGTGGTAGTTCGCGAATTTTCGAAAAGGCCTCTCCAGGTTCACGAGCCGAGGATTTGTTTGGTTTCGCGTGTGCCTCGGATACTCTCTCTTTAGCCAATTCTTCCGAACCTGAAAAAGAAAACGATCGGAGTGTCACGACTGTTGGCGATCTTTTCACGAGAATCACTTTTGCCGATTCGCATTGATAGAAAAACGATATTAAAAGTTACTTTGATAGAGAGAGAGAGAGAGAGAGAGAAACAGAGAGAGAGAGAGAGAGAGAGAGAGAGAGAGAGAGAGAGAGTAAAAAGCACATCGGCAAAAAGTGATCCCTGTAATGGTTATAGGTAAGTTTGAAATTTGTCGTCGTACCCGGTAAAGCTGGAGGAAATGCCAGAAGCGGTATCGCGATAACAAAGCAAATAACTGCAGCTGCCAGAAAACCTATCCACCATGCGCCTACCCAAACGTTGCTATCCGGAGTTAATCCGATTCTGTAATCATATGATTTTTGTTCTTTTTTTGTTCTTTTTTTTTTTTCTTTCTTTTTTCACTCTTCCCACCGACAAAATCCTTCGCTTTTGTCGCATTACATCGCGTCGGATACCAATCGGGGGATTAAAGGATTTTCGTGGACATTTACAGTCAACGTGGGAGGAGGATGATAAGGACGAAAGAGGAGAAATCGATAAATCGTATTGCCGTATAGGCGAAGAACACATTTCCTGCCGTTTGAGTTTCGCTTGGCTTCTCCAACTAATTACTACGACGAGAAGCTACGCACTCTGTGATCTCTTCCAGAGACGAGCAGAGAGAAAGAAAGAGAAAGAGAGAGAGAGAGAGAGAGAAAGAGAGAGAGAGAGAGATCTCGTCGTTCATTTCGATAGCAGTCAAATTTTTTCTTAACTGCTTCGATAATTCAACTCGATAAGATCCTAGCAATTTTCTGCAAACGTAATTACTATCCTTCTTTATCTACTTTCCTATCTTCCTCATCTATTCTCCGTATCACGATACGACTATTCGCCGTTGAAATTCGCATACGAGATAGTAGAAAGCGAAGGAGAAAAGAGGAGTGTACCTACGTCCTGCAAGAAAGCCTCGAAGGCTCGAGTGCTGGCCAGTAGGAAAGGAGGAGCATCTGCTACAGTTCCCGTGAAACTTTTCATTTGCCTGCGAAATTAAACGTGGCACATACACTTAACGATATCCAGGAGAAAAGGACTATCCTCGTTCTCTACGAGGAGTTTCTTCGTTTCCATCCTCTCTTAGCTATTTAAGTTCCTGGCTACTGTTTCGATGAAAAATCAAAGAAAGTATTCTCTTCGGACGATCACGTTCGACGCATTAAACGTGGAAGTGAGGAATTTTTCTTGTTTTTCTTTCTTTTTCTTTTTGCAGAAATGTTTTTGTCCTTTGTTTTCTTTCTCCTCTCTTTTTTCTTGTTTTCGTTCGTTTAAACAAAATCAGAAACGCTCGCGTTTCTTCTTTATTACTAAAAAGTAATCAATTTCGCCTCGGATAACTGTTGCATAACTCCTCGGCTACATCTTTCCGGTAGTTTTAGTTGGAAGCTCTCCAACGTAAGCTTCGAAGACTCATGATTTTTATATTTTGTGCCAGAAATATCTAACCGTCGAATGTATTAGGATTTTTTTATTTTGTTTATTTATTTATCCATTTTCTTATAAGAATCATTTATAAGAAGCATTTTTTGACATTTTTTGTTCAAGCATTCCTCGCACGGTCGTCAATCGTGGACGCGTCGTTTCCAACGAAATACTGAAAGGATTAAATAATCTTTCATCGATTTTTTGAAACCAACGAGCACAAGTTTCCATTTCGAATCTTTTATCTAAGAGAAGCCAGAACGCGAGAGGGTGATTGATCGCTTAGAAAGGGCTGACTAACTACTCGATCATTTCTTAACCAACTTGATCTCTTTTTCTTCGATTTCTTCGAACTGTCATTCGCCCTCCCAAGGTCACGACCTTTTGAATCTGTCACGTTTGCTTCGATAATATAATAATAGGCGAGCGGACGTTCGCCTCAACGTCGATTCTTTGCACCATCTGTGCTCGCGCATTTAATACGAGTTTCTTTCATTTGGCCGCAGTACTGCAGAGTTTTATTTGCTATCACCAGCCGTGCGTTTAATTATGCAGCCTGAGAAATTTACGTTCGAAGCAACAGCTGCCTTGCAGTCTCGTCCGATTTTTTTTCATTTAAACACCGTGCACGTCGATTGATACGAATCAGATTTGTTGACTGATTAGCTAACGTAATAAAAGGAACAGCGAGATTGGATCGACGAAACATTTTATTCAAGATGGCCATATACGTTCAGGTATTTTTAACAAAAGAGAAAAAAAAAGGGAGAAAAGATATACGGTATACGACAAAACCGTTCGTTAGTTAACAATTAATTAAATACCCATTTTACGTGTGGAAAAGCTCCCACGGGTAATTTACCGTTTCTGTCAGAGTGTCCTTTAGTCGGACGATATTCAAATTTCACCGCTGAATATATCGTCCATATGGAGGCGACCGGAATTGATCGTTTAATTAAGTTACGTACTACGAAATTATTTAATCTATTTCGTCATCGCCGAGACGGCCTCTTTTTTTTTCTTTCCTTTTTTTTTTGTTTTTAATACAATCGTATTATCGTATCGCTCGACAAAAGAATAATATCGGATTTACAATCGGTATTTGCGTCGGCAATATTAATAATTAATTCATCGTATCGATATCGGTGATAAATCGACGAGATGTTTAGTTTGCCAAGAAATTTGCTCGGCCTCGATTCGCGAGGGCAATATCAAGCGAGGAAACAACTAACAATTCTCGTTATTACTCGTAACGCCGATGAAAACTTTCTAAATCCGTAGTTCCGAGGCTTTTCACGAACGATATACCAACCTATACGGTCTTCAACGTAAAACTGTGCATTTTAATTTCGGCCTCCTTCAGACCACTTTTTTTCCTACTCTTTCACCTTCCCGTTCTTGCCACCCTATATTACCCCATTTTTCTCCATCTTTATTTTGTCTTTTCTTGCGCGTGGGCGCCCGTGCCCGTCGTGCCCGTGGCCGTGCCCATGCCCATGCCCGTGCCCGTGCTCATCCAATTTACCATAATAATTTCTTGCTTCAGAAGTTTTCAAGTAGACAACGCGGAACGACAACTCGAACTCCGTAACTTATTAGAATCCCGAGATTTACGATGGTACTACATCCAATTTAATTTCAACTCGTATAACTCACCATCGGAGATTTATCATTAACATTACGATAGGATACGATCGAAGGAATCTCATTTTTTTCTTCTTTGCTTTTCTCTTTTTTATTTTTTGTTTTTGTTCTTCCTTTTTTTTTTCGTAACACCAACACTCGTCTTTCAACTTTCTCGTCGACCATAGATAGAAGATATTATCTCGATCTTAGATCGTACGTACACGCATATTTTATACATAGATCTTTATATGTTTTCTCTCATAACGAAGTATTCAAATCGATGTTAGTTATCGATCGACGATTCCGAGTGTCGTAGAATATCTAATCTAACTTTATCGAAAATATCACTGTTTAATGATCGTGGGAATGAAATATTTGAATGAATATTTTCGAAGCGATGAAAGTCCAAGGTTTACCGTGATAAAGCGATTAAATTTAAAAGTATAAATTCATAATTAAGACAAGAGAAAGTTCGTACGGTGGGTATACACGCGAAAATAAACGCGCTTTACAAGGCTACGTCTATAATATAAACCTCGGAGGTCCTTTGAAAGGCAAGGAATAAAGCGAGTCGCGGCACGTGGCTTCTGTACACTTCGTCTTCAATGATTCGCGGGTAACGGATTTCAAAGAAGAAGCAATCGTCCCTCCGATCTCCATCCCAGCTCTTTGGCAAATATTTTTTAAATAAACGCGTTGAGCCGAACTACCACGCTCTCTTTCTCCTTGCATTTCGCGTGTTTAATATTCGAACGTCATTTTCAAATAAAGAACCTCGACGGTTCTCAAGCAAGGATACGCCTCCTTTGTACTCGGAATTCCAAACGACTGTTCGACTCTTGAAACTTGTACGAAATACTTGGAAGAATTCAGGAATAATCCGCTGACAGAAGTTTTCCGAAAGTTTCGAAACGTAAAAGTCGTGCGATTACGAATCTGGAGATTCGATTATTCGGTCGAATTTACGAGTGAAGCGTGAAAAAAGAAGGAAGAAAGAGAGAGAGAGAGAGAGAGAGAGAGAAGAAAAGAAAAAAGAAAAAGAAAAAAGAGGACATCGTCGGCAAACGAGTGACCATTAATTCGATTCTCACGGAACATCGTGTAGAGTGACTCAACGATAACGTCGGGAGAAGCGGTGGGAGTGAAAAAGGGGTTCGGGGAACGGGGGAGGGGGTGTGTGGAAGAGACGATTCGAAGGGTTTCGATGAAGGGCGAACGAGGAGGACGGGAAGCCGAATAGACAAATGGAACTTGATTGTGCCCTAAGTGTCGGGGGATGAACTGACAGTTTTGAAGGGTAACATCGCCGTCATCGTCAAACATTGGCTCACCGCTTGACATTTTCCCCATGGGATATATATCCACGGGATTACATGCACTATTAATCTCGGCCCATTATACGGTCTAATGGTCCTAAGGGATATTTATAACGGTGCGATTCTCGTGTCACGGTCGTGTCTTTGCATTTTTAGAAAGGTCTGACGCAACGCGAGAGATGCCACTGACGGCTAGAACAGCGAGAGTTCCAAGATTCTCGTCATTTTAATCGTACTTAAACGTTGCGGTTAATGTCAAGGATGCATTACGTCGTCGATTATTTCTCTACGATATAGAATATTTGATCGAAACGATTCATAAATCACGCGATAATTTACTATTTAATTTTCCTCGCGATATAGAATTTTCTCATGCGTAGCAATGAAACAGGTGTGTCCCAAATAGTCGAGTTAATGCGCCCAAAATATTCGTATTTGCATACCACCGGAACGGTGGTGTGTTACACTCGTCGAAATATTCGACGCGTGCACGGTGCACGTGTATCCTCTCTCTCTCTCTCTTTCTCTCTCTCGGTCGATTCTATTCGCGTTTAGGTTGATATGTGAGCGTGAAGGGACACGTATGTGCATTCTAGTGCACGCCATCGGATAGATCGGAACGAACTGCCGATAAATCCTCGCGAGAATTTAATAAAGTTGCGCTGTCGCCCGGCTAAACATACCTTCGAGCGACTCGGGCAAAGAGCCCGAAAAACGTTTATCGTGGCAACAGGAGGCGACAAATATCGATGGAACATCTATCTCGGTTACACCTTTCTCTTTCTCTCTCTCTCTCTCGCTCTCTCTGTCCCTCTCTCACTATTTTTCTCTTTCTCTTTCTTTCGTTTCTCTTAGCCAAGTTCACCGCACACGTGCGAGCTAGAGTCGACGCGCTCTTTAATAACAAAAGACTGGACGAACGACGAACAAATAAAGTGAAAACTATTATAACGTAGAGCAAGAAAGGAAATAAATGTAAGTACTTACGTGGATGGATCGACGATGATAAAATCTGTATAGAGTTTTAAAAGTTCCCCACCGACCACGTACCCCAAAGCAGGTCCTATCACCGCCATTGTGTAATAGATACCTGTCCAAAGTGTATCGAGTTATGTATTAAATGACGATGGATCGATAGAGAAGGGAAGTTGATGCTGGACGTGACGTGTCTCACCTAAATACACGGAGGACATCTTCTTCGAGACGTTTTCGTCCAGGTAAGTGACACCGAGAGTATAAAATGGCGCTGCTCCGGCGCCGTGTAAAAGTTGGGCCAGCAAAAAAATGATTAAGTACATTCCGCTGTAAGGTTCCTGCTGTTCGTCGGCTTCTCCATTAATATCACTGCACGATACCTGAACGTTTCAACGATTCTAACGTCGTTAACATCGTCCTATCGAGTCGTAAAAAAAATGTCGGCAACTTACCGAACGCGTGGTGGACGCGTTGTTCGCCCTTTGACATACGTTTTCCGATTGTTGACCACCTCTGTAGGGACCGACCAGATAATGAGGCGACGCGAAGAGTAAACTTCCTAAACCTAAGACTAGAACGCCAACGCCGATGTACCTGCGAACGAGTAATACTTCGAAATCGTCCAGATTTTCAAGACGCGTCGGGATCGAGTCTTCCGATAGAAACGGAAATCTTGTCGCTTTCGATAGAAACGATAGCGTAACGATAGCACCGAACGAAGGATGACGGAGAAGGTGATTTTGAGTCGTCGATAAGCGAAGGAAAAGGATGGAGATTAACGTCTGCTCGTCTGGCGGAAATATTAATATTTATGACAATCGCTGAGGTGGAAGCGATATAGGTATTAATATTAATACGTAGGACAATGGAGCCAGGATGGAAAGAAGCGTCGGACGTAGATGCTGCATGAACCAACCTGGGTTTCGATGCCTTCGAACGACCACCGAGATAACTGACCGGCACGAGTAGAAGAAAACTCGCGATGTCGTATCCACCGGCGATCAATCCAGTTTGAGACGATCTCAGACCGAATCTCCTCTCGATCGTCGTTATCACGACGTTCACGAAGCCGTTGACGACCATACCTGGAAAAAAGAAAGAAAGAAGGAGAAGAAGAAGTCGCGCCGTAGTCCGATGGCTTTCGAAGAAAAGGAAAAAAAGTTACGAGTACGAAATAAGCCTTATCGTTTATGCATGCAAACGTGAAACTTATGCGTATCATCTCCTCCTCGCGTGCCGAATTATTTCACGCGATTTACAAGCTTCCTTCGCCTTTGCTCCTTACTTCTTTCCATTTTCCTCTTTTACTCGATGGAATACCGATTTAGTTTACGGATTGAAAAAGTTCGGTAAGTAAATCGACGCGGGTTCGAGTTTACCTTTTGAAATCTTCGAAAAGCGTTTGCCGACTTGACGAGAGAAAGTCTTTGGAAAAAAGCTTTTCACGGTGGAAGAATACCTTTCTCCGTTGCCTTACTTTTTGTAATAAAATCGGAGCCCGGCTGGAGGATGGATGAGAATGCAGTTAGCAGAGGGAAGATCGTGTGGGTGCGAGGAGTTTTCGACGATTCGAGTTTCCAATGTTTACCAGTCGGAACCGATCATCGTAGACGGACGAACAAACTATCTACTTCCAATTTCGTTCACGGACCTTGAAGAAATTTCATGATGGAGTCTGACACCGTATCCCTTATTTTTATCTCGCTCCGTGCCCAACCAAATCGAAGCGTTACACCCTTATGTTTTATTAAAGGAATAAAAACAAACAAAAAAATGAAGAGACAAAAGAAAACGTCCAAAATCGTTATCAAACGCAGTCAATTTTGTCGCTTTATTATCGTCCGCGTTAATTTTCTCGGCCGACTCTGATTTCCTCTCTTTGTCTGTCTCAAACTCGATGAGACGGCCAGAAGACGAGGAAAATTCATTAAAACGTTGTTTAATATTAATGCAGTGCCCCGACGTATAACTGAACGGCTCTTCGGAAAACATGAAATCGGATATGAAAAACCATTTCTCTCTTGCGTTCCGTTGGTAACTACTTTTGACGTATCCTACTTGCGATTCGGTATGCCTCTGACACGGCGATGATAATTAAAGGAAAAAACGATGCGAGTTCAAAGATATCCCGAGGACGGGAACACGCGGAAGGATAATTACGAACTGTGTATCCCGCGACGCGACACGACGACGCTCGAAATGACGGAACTCTCGCTTCTTTCATTTCGCGATTCTTTGATAAAGGATCGTCTACCGGGACCGAGAGAAAGAGAAAAAGAGGGAGAGAAAGGAAAGTGTAATGAAAGGAATCGAATCGTTGCCAGGATCGATCGATATGCCAGGACAAATTGGACGTACTCTCGTCGTACGAAAGATGATCTTAAAACGGACATGACGTGCCTAAGAACGTGTATCGTATACGTATATAGTGTGCGTGTATACACACGCGAGCGTGAGATGTGCCCAATATTTCTTTTAAAAGTCACTTCCCCTTACTAATTCTCAGGGTGCTCATCGATAATTAACGCGCTCGCGATCGCTCGTAACTGAGCGAGAATCCGACTTAAGTACCGTTGTATCCGGTAGGGCGGCTATCCGGAAAATTAACCACCTTCGTATCGCGCATTGTACCCGCTAATAGAGAATTTTAATTAAAGCCGACGCGACGCTCTCCAATGCTCTTTCTCTCTGCATACACGCTCGTACTTTCAACGATTTGTTTCTCCGCTGAGCGTACGGATCAAACGCGAGTGTATACGTGCGTTGAACGAACGAACGAACGAACGAACGAACGCACGCACGTACATATGCATGTATTACATCGTGCATCGAACGTCACAAAGCGTACACACCTACGAACCTACGTAGACGTAAATAAAATCGTCCGCGGTCCTACGTCGCTCAAGGGACTGCCCGAGCAGTCTATTGTCCAACAATTTGTTCAATTCTATCGTCGAAGAGAAGGCAGGAATCTCGAGAACGATTTCTTTTGTCGCTCTACGATCGCGTTAAAGGGGCCGAACAAATTTATTTAAACTAAGTACTTCATGCTTGTTCTCTTTCCCTCTCTCGCTCTCTCTCTCTCTCTCTCTCTCTCCTTTTTCTTTCTTTACTCTTTTCTTTATTCTTCGAAGCACTCCATCTCTCATCTTTCTCTCATCTCGGTTTTCCGCGGCCCGACTACAGTCTAACACGCAGTTTCCTTTCGTCGAACTTTCTTCTCCATCCAAACGACCCGTCCTTCCCATCCCCCTTCCCCCACCTGCTATCCTGGCGGAAAACTCGATTTCCGGTTATCGTCGCTCACCCTTCCTCCCTCTCGTTCTCTCCTCTCTACTCACGGCCCTCCACGAAAGCTTCGAAATTGCATTCGAATGCGTGGCTATTAGCGGCACCAAACGTCGACCTCCACCGACCAGTCTCGTTCCCGATGTCGACGATGTCGATGCCGTTGAGAAATTATGTCGGTGAATCAACATTCCGGAACTGATTCCCAAACCTCCCTTTCCAAACATACCGTAAATTTTCTTCGAAAGGCCAAGAATTTATTTCTATTTATTTCCCAAAGTCTAATAAATAATTATTTATCCTATTGAATTTGCGAAATCGCGGAATAATTAATTATTGCAACGTTCAGAGGAATTATATATACCAACCTTGCATAGCCCCAGCCCAGCATAACCAAAAGAGCGCCCACTTGGCCGTCCGGAATTTCTGCAAATAAATTGGCCTGAACCAAAACCAGCCGCACTTCAAGTTGTCCGTGGTTCTATCCGACTCCTTTGGCATTTCCGCCTTTATTTCCGGCTTCCTCGGTCCATCCCCAAACTGTTCCGGAAAGTTGGATAGAGTCTCGTGCATGTCCGGGACGCCCGACTGGAAATTACGTTGTACAAACGACACTTCTCCTTATTGCGTTTCTACCATAAAGTCGAGTATGAATTATTGTGGAAACCTTGAATTTAATTACGTTGCCCGTCTTTACCACCTACGTTCCATCATCTATGCGTATCGATCGTCTCGAGCGAATTAACGATTACCGATCGATTTATATATTTTTTCTTTTTCCGTACGTTATAAAACGACGTCTACGTTCAAATCTAATTTCGTTATTTGATCGATCGATGTATAATGCAGGAAGATATTAAAATTCATGGAAAATCAATGATTTTCTCGAGGGATCCAACGTCGACGGAAAGAGAAACATCGCGAGAGTCGGTGGATTTTTAATTTCGGCAACGCCTCGACCATTCCGCGTAGATCCAAAATTAGAAAACTCCTCGCGACAAAATTATTCACTCGGTGGAAGTAAAAACATCTTTCTTTTCCATTTTAATGTCGTTCTTAAGAGGAAAAATTAGTTTCATTGAGCGGACGTTTAACGATCGCAGTCTAAAAGGGCACGTGAGTTCATCGAACGAGAGCGTATCTACTATACGTATATTTGAATTGCATAAATAGAAACCATTTGAAGAATTTAAAGCATATATAAGATAGAGCCATTCTCACGTTTTCTTAATTAAAACTAAGAGCAACTAGCGCCGATATCGTCGTTCCTAGTATCGAATCATCGATCGACGCGATCTAAAATAGCTACTAGAAAATGAAGATCCTTGATGAATAATTTCTCCGATGAATTCTTTAAGAGATTCCCGATTACAAGATCCTCGCTACGTTCTACACGTTTAACGCGTCATTCTCATTCCACATTTTAGAGTCTCTTCTTCGAGGGAAGAAAACGATCCATCGACTTACACCAAATGCAAATTTGTCTCGCATGATCGTTCAGAGTTTCGCTCTGACTTTTCTTGATTTCCAACTTCTCCTCTCTCTCTCTCTCTCTCTCTCTCTCTCTCTCTCTCTATTCTTCAAAGACACCCGTCAGCTTCCGACAGAAATATTATATTCGATGGAAATAGAGGAATATAACGATGGCGTTAAGATTGACGAAAGTAGAAGAAAAGGCAGAACGTCATTTTCTTCTTGCACATTCGTCAAAGTATTCGTAATCGACGCCCTTTCGCTTTCCACTTGGAACACGATAACGAGTTTCTAGAGGCAGCAGCAGCAACAACAGCAGCCGGAACGTTTCAACCAGACGACGACTTTCTCTCCGTCCTCCTTGCACTCGTCGTACTCGTCAACAGTTTACCAAAGGTTAGACGCGCGACACTTGGCGCCAAACGCAAACTCATTCCCCGCGATTCATCCTCCAACTTCTCTCCTTCGAAATTGCGTTTCCCTTCATCGCGTTTTCGTTCTTCGAGAGCACTCGACGACGAAACCTTCAGTAAAGTTCTTCCTTCTCGCTAGAAAGACGCATAAGAAAACTTGGTCGTTAGATAGCTATCATAGGCGAAGAAGAGAGAGTCAAGTCTCGACAAGCGACATTTTTCTTCCTGGACACGCGCGAATCATTCCCGTTTCTCGTCTTCTCCTTTTTCTCCTTCTTCTTCTTCCTCTTCTTTTTTTTCTTCGAGAAAACTTATTCCCTTCAAAGTCCGATAACGAATATCATTGTCCGCGAGAACTCGATTCCCTTCGAACGAAACTCCCCACGATTTCTCTTGATTTCCTCTTTGCACCTTCTCCTTTTTTCTTTCTTTCTTCTTCTTCTTCTTCTTCTTCTCGCGTAGCCGCTTAAAGACCGGTGTGAAAACTTTGATAACCCTTAGCTCGCGATTAAAATCTATTCGAAACGGATTTATCCTGCTTTCTCGACTTTTCTTAACGATTCGAAGAAAACTTTTCTACTTCCTTCGATTCTAATGCCTTCCTTCTTTCCTTCCTTCCTTCCTTCCTATCTCCTTTGTGACGAATTTCTTCTTTCCTTGAACTTGAAGAACTTTTTCCTTTGAATAACTCGATCGCGAACGATCGCCGAAAGATTCATTAACAGGAAGACATCGACTTTATTACGAGGAACCTATCGAGTTGAACGTTTTTCGAACGATATTTCGAATTAAATTTCACGCGCTAATTAAATTTCACTTTCTTCGTCTAATCCGTTTTGGCGTTCCCTTCGTGTTCCGAACGTGTCCGTTCGCCTTCGAGGAAGCGAAAAACGCGCCGACAGCTTCCAAGCGTGGCAGCTGAGGCCGCGTGTCACACGCGACTGAGAGTACGAAAGCTCGTGCTCTCTCTCTCTCGGACTTTTCCCCGCGAGTTAAAACCTCGTATACGCAGCCGTTACTACTGTAGACATTCTCTATCCCGTTCTCGTCGCGTATCGCCCTCTTTGTCCTTCTTTCTTTCGCTCCACCCCTCTCTCTACCATCTTTCCGTTCTCCGTCTCTCCCTCTCTCTTCCGACTCCCCACCGTTCGACCGTTCTATTTCTGTCTTTCTCCCTACCTTTCTCACTCTCCTCTCTCTCTCTCTCTCTCTCTCTCTCTCTCGTTCACGCGCTACCCCTAATTCACCGAGCAACCCCACCAAACCGACTATACAACGAATACCGCTATAAACCACCACCGCTAGCTGTTGCTTCAACGAAATACCGGAAAGCGATGCTTCCATGCGCCGATTACGATAAGATTTCATCGATTGATTTCAGCTTGATTGCAACTCGATCAGCCCTTGTTCGGGATCGTGTCTGATACGTTACATTACGTTACATTACGTTACGTTACACTACCTTTCTACCTACCTACCTACCTACCTACCTATCTATCTATCTATCCATCCATCTATCTATCTATCTATCGTATTTAACGCTTTTTCGATATTACAGCAAAACGTAATATATCGTATCTCTTGCTTTACCGATTAAAAGCCCGCGTTCGAATATATTCCGCGTCGATGAAATTTCCGCACGAACGACTACTCGCGAGGTGTCGACGATAATAATTTGATACTATATATGTCGCTTGCTACATACGTACGTACGTACGTATCCGCGTCAATGTCCGATCGAATGATGAGAAGAAACATCGATACATCGTCGTTCCATTCGAACGAACGCTCCCAAGGGCGATATATGTACGTACTACATGTGTATCCACGTGATCTAGCTTTTGTTTACATTTTCGATCCTTGCCACGTTCGGTCCATGTTGATTTATTCTTTGATTAATCGACTATGAGACGATTGGACGCTCGGATATTCTCCGACGATAAGAGGCGGATTCGTTCGTAAGGACGTTCCATTGCTGCTACCGGGTTTAGTGTCGATTGTCAACGAACGACATTGGACCGATATCGATACGCGATATCGGATATCGTTTGTTCCTAGACGCATTGGTAACGGTGTCGAATTATACAGTTCTCTTTATAATCCATAACGGTTGCTACATTGTGTTACTCTCAAAACGGATTAGAAAGAATTTCTAAATTTCTATCCTTTTCAACAGCTACTATTTCTTTACTCTTTTCTTTTTTCTTTTTCTGCTTTTTTGATATCGCAATCTTTCGAGAAATATAACACGTTCGTTTGGAAATACGCTTTAATTCGTTCGTATCTAAACGTGAATTCTAGCAAATTCTTTGTTTATCAATAATACGTGTGTATACATGTGTGTGTGTGTGTACACCTACGTGCCAAAGGAAGTAATTTTCGAAATAGTTTGTCGCAATAACGAGATATGCACAACAAGTCGAAATGATATACGATATATATCTTTTTGATACACGTTTCGTGCAAAATATAGAAGCGTCGTATAAATATATTTTGTATGCAATAATCCAATATTTATTTCTTTTTTAAATATAATATTGACGTATAATACTCGATGTGAAACGTAGCGAAATACGAGGATGCTCGTTATGAAATTTATTACAAAGATCTTGTGCAAGTATCATATATCCATAAGAATAAACATTTGACTTACCATAAGACAGATCCAATCTGTGTTGAGCAGAGAGATCGCTTGTAAAGCTACGTAGAGAAACTCGGATGTACATAAGTACGTATCTTGCGAAGTAATGAGATAAGTCACAAGATAATAAAAAAGCAAAAATATGTTTCACTATATCCGTAAAGGTTAAAAGTGAGAAAAAATCTGCGGAAATAAATCAACTTGAAAAAAAAAATAGAAATATTATGAAATCTCGTTCAAAAGAAACGTCTTACTCAAACAAGATAAGATGCAATTTTATCTGGTTCTGTAAATACGAAAAGAAGAAATCGTTAGACGATACGCGAACATAGATTTAATTAATAATCGCGATAGATTCTTTTTTTCTTTTTTTTTTTTTCTTCTAGTAAACTCGTCGAGTCTCAGTTATTACGTTTTTGTTAAGCCACGATATTAAAGCATGCACGGCGGACCGTTTAAAATGACGCGAGACGCAAAAAGTTTATTACGCTCGCGTTCCATTCTCATATAGGACTTTTATTCAAATCCAACGAGCGCGATATTTTCGTGTTAACGTTTAGATCCCATACATGTACCTACGTTTCTAAGTTAAAACGATCAAATAAAATGCTCATGAATAAAAAAGTGAACAAAAGTAATAAATATTTACAAAGTCGACGGAAATATAATATATACGAGAGAGTAGGGTGATTATCTTCTAAACTCTATTTTTATCTGAATGTTAGGAAAGAAAAGAAAAAAGAAAGGAAGGAACAGTTAAATTTTCATAAAAAAACAAAAATGATAAGCAAAGCTAATAAAACGGCTTACTTTAGTTTTAATTTTATCGATCAACTTATCTTAATAGCTTCTTAATAGCTCTGAGCAAAAGGCATGCTCGCTCGTGACTTCTAAAAGATTACAAAAGAATCTGGGTATTGGTGACGTCAATGCAACGTATAAAAACGCGTAGTGGCAGTGAAAATAGCAATGGAGCGAGACAAGAAGGGAATTCCTAGCATGCAGATGCACGAAGAAAACGAGGACATTTGTCAAAGAAATAATCGCAAAGTACATTTGATATTCTTAAATGCGATGAGAGTCTGGGCGGTAATGATAACACTCTGGCATTTCTACAATTAAAGAAAGAGAGAAAGAGAGGAAAAGAGAGTCCACTGGTCTTTAAGACTCTCTATCTCCTCCTCCTCCTTCTCCTCCTCCTCTTCCTCTTACTTCCCTCATCCTTCACGTTCCAAAAGATAGGAGGAAGTTGAGAGTGGAAACACGTTCCGCGCCGACACACGAACGAAGACGTTTCTACACGTAAGATCTGCTTTTTTAAATACTTACTTCCTGACCTAAATCCCACGCGCGATTGTCGCTAGACTATTCTGTTCTCCCCTTTCCCTTGCCCGTTCTCTAAACTTTTATTCTTTCTTCGCAAATAATATATTATTCTCGAGGATCGAAATAAATGATTAAAGCGAGCCGAGAGACTTGAATCTTTTTAATGCGATCAGTTTCTATTAATTCTTTTTTATTGCTTTTCTTTTCTCTCTTTTTTCTTCGTTCCTCCCCAATGACCGTGTAACTACTATCTCCGATTATCGAGGATCATATAACAACAATGTAAATCTTTTCAACGTAGAAAACAAAAAGAAGAGTTTGTTTTTGTCATATAAAATTGAACATTTCATTCGGTCGGTCGGTCGGTCGGTTGGTCGTGTCTTCGACAGAAATTCTATCAAGGAGAGAGACTCCCATATATTTACGTACGTACGTACGTATGGTGTCAAATGAAAGGAAAGCGGTGTGGTAGTGGAGATGAGATAGGGGTGAGATCAACGTATGAGCATTAAACCGACAATGGATCGGCGCGTGTCCCAGTTGGAAAGCTGGAGATTCACAATGTCGCCGGGAGCAAATGTCTAGAGAGAAGGCGGCAACAGCGTTACAAGCAGAAGAAGGGGGAGGGGAAGTTATATATCGAGAGGGAGAAGGTAAATAAATACTTAGGTATATACGAGTAAGGAGGGAGTAGTATATCGCGCATTGCCCGAGCCACGCGACCGCTACGACATAAATTTCGTGGATTTAATAAAGATTCATGGCTTCCTCTTTTGAAGTGGCTGCCGTCCGGCCGAGTCCGCCTCGAAAAGATGGCGAGTAATGTTGGCACTCGGCTCGTTCGTTCGTGCACGAGAGTTCCCAATGATAAAGGACCCATTGACGATGGCTTTAAATATTTCTTTTTCCCCCCTTTTTTCTCCTTCTTTTCTTCTTTTCTTTTTTCCATTTCTTTTCTTCTCCTTTTTTTTCTCTTTCTCTTTCTTTTCTCTTTTTATTCCTCGGCAAAACTCGTAGAGCTTGAATTATCGATTGGATCTAAGCAAATCTCGCTTTCATCCAACGTTCAAACGCTTCAAAAAGTAAAAAAGCAAAGTGGTGAGTCGTTGAACTTTTTCTATCGATCGTTTTAACCCCCTACTTCTCTCTCTCTCTCTTTTTTTTCCGTACGCAAAAACAAATATATCTTTTTTTATTTTCAAATCCACCGATATCACCGGACGACGATCCGATTTGAAGGAAGAAAAACAACGACTGCTGATAACGTTGGTAAAAAATTGTAAAAAAAGAAAGAAAGAAAAAGGGAAAAAAAAAGATAGAAAGAAGGTTTGGATTTCAAAGGAAAGGCAGAAGAGCGACGACAATGTACCGAGAATGTAGCGTATAAATCGAGCATGTGTCGGCGCGTGTCGCGATCTTTTGGTTCAAGCGCGCGCGCGGGTGGTCCATTCTCAATGCCAAGAGGAAGTTTTCCATAATTCTCCATTCAATCCATTAGAGGTTTTAAACACGCCCACGTACTTTTTTTTTGTTATGCGTAGCAATTGCCTACAGGGACGAATGTTTGCGCATCGTCGTGCTCGTCACATCACGTACTATCTTCGACCTTTAGCGTTCCAAAAAAAAAAGAAAAAGAAACGCAGAGAAAAAGAAATAATATCTCTGTTGAGATGATCACAACGAGATGAAACAGCAAATATTCGTATTTCTTTTCATCGTACCTTCTTTAAAACGGTCCATTTTTCTCTATTTTCTTTTTTTTTTTTTTTGCTTTTTAATGGCTTCTCACGCGATCTCTGCCGCTCTTTTTTCTTTCTCTCTTTTTTTTTCTCTCTGAAAAATCGCGAAAATCCGAAGGTATCCAGCACGAAAAAAAAATGGAGGAAAGAAGAGAAAAAAAATCAAGCGGTCTCTTTATCCAACTGGTTGCTCGTGTAATGGAATACATTTTAGCGTGACTTTCCACCGGTGACTCCGACGCGCCATATTCAAAATGAAAACGAGTCTCAAAAGAGCCCTTTGTACGTGCTTCCGGCTTTCCCGATATTTCTGCGGTCTTTCATACCGTCACGTTTTTTAGCTTTGAGAGAGAGAGAGAGAGAGAGAGAGAGAGCATAGTGCTCCTCCTCACCGAGGAAGAAGTAAGAACATTTCCATCCATGTGCAACCGAGCTCTTCGCATTCGCCATCGAAACTTTGCCCATCGTTGCTCTCTCTCTCTCTCTCCCCTTCTCTCTCTCTCTCTCTCTCTCTCTCTCTCTCTCTCTCTCTGTTTGTTCTCTTCCCAGAATTTCGAAACGTATTTTCCTTGTACACGTGCACGAATCGATTTATTATTCAATTTCCGATCGTTTAAAGTGCGTTATGCTAAGCGTCGGCTGAGAATTATACGATGAACGTCTCTACCTCTGTCGATTTCGAAGAATCTCGACCGCAATGAATTCGTTATGTTTTCTTATTCTTCCAGCATCGTCTCGTCGATAGTTCGATTAGAAATTTATCCTTGAAATACAACTTGCACGATATGTAAACCAATAACTGTTATTTTTGTTAGTAATAAATAAGTGGATTATGTATAAGTGGATTTTGTATAGGTGCATAAAGTGGATGTAGGTACACGGGTGTACATACATATGTACATAGATCGGACGGCTCGTTAATGCAAATGAAATGGCATTTGACCGACAAGCGGAATCTCGTAAACCGAGATAGCAATTATTTATTCGTTCCTCTCATTCTCTCTCTCTCTCTCTCTCTCTCTCTCTCTCTCTCTCTCTCTCTCTCTGTTCCACTCTTCCTCACTCGAATTCATTCGATCGAATGCACGGCTAACGAACGCGGCTGTTCTCTCTTTTTTGCCTCTCGTCGAATCTACCGTCGTTGATCTTTTTCTTTTTTTTTTCTTGCTTTTTGTTATCTTTTTTAAAAATCTGTCTTTGAGTATAGCATACTTAACCAATCTAATTTGATCTGCCAGCGACGAGATACGCTACTTCTTCTTTTTTTCTTCTCTTTTTTAAATCATTTTCATTAAGGAAGAAAAGAATCTTATAATTCAAAGAGTCTTTCTCGACGATTCACGAAAATTTGTAGACAAGATCCATTAAACTAGTCGTAACCGTTCCGGCCGTTTCCCTCTCTCCATAACGTTCCTTTTCCATCCATTATTTTCTCTTCGACATCTTCGTGAAGCGTACGGGCTGCTACTCTTCGTAATTACGACACAAACGTAGCTTCCGGGCATTAACCGCGAACGACCATCACGCAAATGAACTGCTATGAGACTATCTCACTCGCGAGGAATAATGCCGACGATAATGACAACAATAGACGGGAAAAATGTGAACGGGGAAAGAAAAGAGGGAGACGGAGAAAGATGGATAGAGAGAGAGAGAGAGAGAGAGAGAGAGAGAAATGGTACGACGGAGGGATTTTGCAAATTCTTCAAAAATTTCCACTTCTCGTCCAGATAGGTCGGATGATTGAGATTGCGATGCGTTCCAAACGAGGACACAGCCTCCGACTATTTTTATAGATCGCCTCTTTTCAATTGCTCTCTTTTCCGTAATAAGGATATGATTACTTCGTGCGGTAGGAATAAAAGAGATTGATCGATAGATCGAGTACGTTTTATTCTCGTTCGGATTTTCAACTCGGGAATTCTAGTGATTTCAGTTGAAATCGAGCGTGGGGAATCAATCGATCCGACGTAACGCGTTTATTTACGAACGCATTGCGAATGAATATGCATTGAACGTACGTACATACATACATACATATGTTTATTCGCATATGCCTATGTACGTACGCTCGCAGAGATTCCTAAAGGTTAATCGATCGAGATCGAAAATGATTTTCTCTCGCTGGGATCTTATCGTACAGGCTGTATTATTCGAGATGGAGGATAGCGGAAACTGTAGGCGATGGATATTTTCTAAAAGTTCAGACGACGTTAAAATTTTGTTGGCGAAGGACAGAGAGAGAGAGAGAGAGAGAGGGAGGGAGGGAGACTCTCGGATAACGTTTTTACTATCGCCTCTTTTTTTTTTCGCGCATCACCCTGGAGTTTGTCGTTGCTCGTAGCGTCACGAACGATAAGCTAGGAGAGTTCCGGCAACGGTGTTACGGTGTATCCTTTCCGAGCGATATCCTGTGGGAATAAACAACTGCGATATCCTAGGGCGTTTTACCTGTCCCTGCGGTGTTTGTGTTTGCGAAAATTTGCATTCGCCCAGGCTTGAAAATTTGCATAAGTATATGTGAACTGAGACTACCGAAAGGCACGCGTATCGTCTCTCTTTTCTTACAGATCGATAACTCTGCGACGCTTGGACCATGGAAGAAATTCTCTTTCCAGCCGTTCTTCCGTTTTCATTAACTCCTTATCAAAACGAAATCTCACGGAATATATTCAAGACGTTACCCGAACGTTTTTCATCCCAAATCACGTAGGGAGGACGTCGTAAGCCAGTGTTCATTTGCATGACCTCCTACACGATCTTTGTTGTTATTATTATTATATCATTGAAAATGTTGGAGCAGCTTACCGAGGTACGAACCTTGTCGAAAGCCAAGTTGTCGATACCAGTGGTCATCTTGGTAATCTGAAACAAATCGTCGACGTCAATATCGCTTTAATTAATCTACAAATTCATTTTATTAATACTCTCGTTAATTACACGTTAAACGCACGTATCTATTTAGACCTGAATAGTTTTCGATAATCGTGCGATCTCGTCCTCATTGACGAAGCCACCGCGACTATACGTAATTTTGGGAAAGAGCCAGGAAATAGCGATCGTGCGTATCCACCGTTATCTCCGTTAATCATGAAATTTCCGCTATTTGCCTAAGCGTTTACCAATCGCGGGCGCGTTCATCGATAACGAGTTGTTTCAACCTCCGATGCGTGTTTGCGGACCGTGCGAAGTAAATCCAATGACCATCGAATACGATTCTTACCGATTATAATCGAATCAATCTTGTTGAGAGAGAAGGAAATTTGAGAGTCGGTTCGTTCGAAAGAAAAAAATCAAAAAAGAAAAAAAACAAAGGAAAAAGGAAATCAAAATCGTGTTTGAATAATTCCTAATATCCTTTCCGGTCGTTTATCAAGAGAATTGGTAACATTCCTTAGTTATCGTTTGAGTCTTCGCTTATATCGTTCAACGCTCTTAGAATACGCTTGGAATATAAAGTTAAATTGCGTTAGGGGGTCGCGAAAACGCATTGGTAACATTCTCGGGGCGTAAGACAATGGCTGATAGGTGCGAATGAACGGTAATAGAGCTCATGGCTGTCGAAGCAAAAGGATAATAGGCGTCGCGGTTAAATCATTATGCACCGTGCATGGTATTTTTTCGACCCCTTCCCAATGATAAATTCAAGGCTCGCATACTAGGTCAAAGTTTAGGCTTGCTCGTCTAAGAAAATATTTTAATTATCCTTATCGGATTTAAAGACTCTTTTTTCTTTTTGTCTTACGACTAATTAACGAGTGACGAAAAGACATTTAATACGAAAAATAAACGTTATAATCTTAAGGCGTGCAGGAAAATAATGTCATAAATGTACCTGTCTTCATCGCATCGTAAACGATCGTGGTAAATAGAGAGAGAGAGAAAGAATAAAAAAGAAGTCAAGGTTTATCGATAAAAACTTGTTACTCTGTTGTCAAGGATACGCTGTATGCATAAATATAATAAATAACCAACAAACGACGAAATTCATTTTTTTAGCTGCATCGCGTGTGATAACACACGTCACAGATGTCGGAAACGATAATGATGTTTACACGAGATCTTTCTTAAAAGTTTTTAAAGTGAATTCTTTGAGTATTAATCGTTTGTACGAATTCGTACTTATCGGCTACAATTTTCGGCTTATATAGAATACTTGCAATGGTACGAACGTGACCCATTAAAATGATAAAAAAAGAACAAATGAAATAAAATAAAAATATATAAACGGTCGAGAGATTCCCAGAGCGGACAGAGAGAACGTGCCGAAGATCGAGCGTAAGGGCTCTCGAGTGGGAGACCATCTTTAAGTTCAACACGATTTCACCATTAGTAACCTTTCTACCGTTTCCACGTGATTGCGTACATAGAATTTATTTCTTCTTTAACGATCTTGCGAGTACTCTCTTTTTTTTTTTTTATTATATTTTTTTATTTTTTATTTTTTATTTTTTTTTTTTTTATTATATTTTTTCTTATCCCTTCCCAAGGAAATTCCTTTGACTTTTTTTTTCTCTTTAATAGTCCGCAAAATTTCATCAATTTTTTATGTTTCGCGACCGAATGAAATTCGTTGCCAAATGGAATCTTATCTCCCACAACATTTAAGAAAGAATCGTGTTACGTTTTTGTGCCGATAAGATTTTATTTCCACTTTAACTGGCATAGTACTCGACTAGCCTTGACATAGAAGTGAGAAAAGAAAGGTCAGTCGCTGGAATAATCGATGTAAAGTCCGACGATGAGAAAGAAGGATACGGAAACTGGATCGTGCGTAGAACGAAAGTTTAACTTTCACCAAGGAAACCGATCATCGTGAAAGTTTATAATACATCTGCATAAATATATTTGTAATCCTTGAAAATCGCAATCAAAGCACACTCTGTTTGGTTCGTCCGAAGCGTGCAATTTATTTCCGACATTAATTCCAGACTTTGATACATCTTTAATGTTTGTAGCAAGTATTTGCGCAATATCCTGTTTTTTAAACAATAATAAGCGACGGCTCTTCTTGGTAACAATTTGTCACAAATTTTCTATCGTTCGATCGCTCGTTAAATTATGGAATACTAAGAAAGAAAGAGAGAGAGAGAGAGAGAAGACAAGAAAACAATAATCTTAGGAATATCGGCTTTTTTAAATAATAATAAGCAACGATTAATCTTGGTAACAATTTGTCACGAATCTTCTATCGTTCGATAGATCTCGTTAAATTGTAGAATATCAAGAAAATGAGAGAGAGAGAGAGAGAGAGAGGGGGGGGAAAAAGAAAGTTTTAGGAAGATAAGATAAAAAGTGCAGCACTTTTTGAAGCGACCACTTTAAATTCTTTCTCGTTCAGCCACTTCTGGGAGACACTCGCGTATTTCATACTCTCTCCCTGTCAGTTTCAGGCAGGAGAATTTAGTGAGCGTATACGAAAAATCTTACGTAATCAATTTCCACGCGTGGCTCTGTTCGCATCCACGAAGGTATATAATATACGACGAAAGATTCTTAACGCAGGTAATATTTAAGCCAACGGAGGTCGAAGGAGATGCACTCAATTAATTTGTTCCATAGTTACACGTTACATCGCTCGAGATCATAATAATCTTGGGGAAATATTTGAGATACATTTCAACGTATTTCTCAAGGGTACGTGGAACGTTCTCTCGGGACTGGTATTTGAGGAAGACCAAAATGCAGAATGATCGACGTGCTTTGAGTGTCCGACGGTATTTCTAAGAGCAAATCAGCTGTCGATAAATTTCGTTCGATTAAAATTGTTCCATCTAATGACTTAAGAATTTCTAATGGTTCGTTAAATTTACTCGTATAAATATTACCAATGGAAATTGACTTACCTTCGGTAATGAAAAATTTTTAAGCGAGGGTTCGCGTACGACTTATTTATTCGCAAGATGAAGCATTTTGACAAACCCACAAATAAAAAGAAGAAGAAGAAGAAGAAGAAGGAAGATCGTTAAAAAAGAGAATAGATAAAGCTCGAATTTCCACGAGGACACATTCTGTGCTTAATTGTACGAAGCAAGACGAGACAATGAGAAACCACCGCTAATTATTTTGCATTTACTCGACGTTCAAAGTGTTCATTTGAAACGTGAGAATACAAACGAAAATGAGATTTTTCTTTTTTCTTACAAAGCATCGTTTGCTTTTGAACGATATAACTTTGACACATTCACGTCATTTTCGTACAATACAAGCATGTTTCTGCGTTAAATGATAACGAGCACGCTTGAATCTTCGTCAAAGAGATCTTTTATATGTTATCGTTCAAAAGACGGACGACGTACGTAGTTCTCTTCTAATTAATTTTAATTACGACACTGAATATTTATGTTTTTCCATCGAAATATCTTTTTGACCGGGTACTTGTTGAAAATATAACTTCATTTTGATATCATCTCGATCGAAGACAAATTTTCCTTGTAAGATAGTTAATAGTTATTATCGCACATTATTTTACACGTGATCTAATAGATCGTGCCACGTTTCATAAAAACCGGTTATCCACGAGTAGCACCTTTCTCGACATGACTATAGTATAAACGATATACGATGTTCGAGAGTACGAGCATAAGACTGACTCTCTCTCACCAAGACGTCGAATGCTTATAGGTCGGTAAGAGTCCGACGACTTTACGTTAGAGAGGGGCCAAGAACGCGCATTCGTCTACTTCGACGATCATGATTTTCTTCTCTCTTCCGAAGGAAAAAATAGTCACCTGTTTTCCATTTTCTTCTTAAATAAATTTCAACGTAAGATAAGATTCAACGTAGAATAAAATTCTTTGAGGAAACATATCCGTTGACGCAACAGAGTATCGTGCTATTATTACCATATATTTTATATTCATGTATATATTTAAGCATTATAATGAAGAATATTCATAGTGCCTTCTTGTAAATATTCAATATGTCTAATACCTTGCATTTAATTAAGTACTTGTGTATACAACAAATTACGTAAACACATAGATAATATTTCCATGCTGTGTCAAACTTACGCTTGCTTTCTTGTGTTTTCAAGCGAATCTTTAGAGAAACGTGTACGACTTTCACCGGAAATTCAACTACTTCTTAAGATTAAAATTATGATCTTCGCATAATTATATATGGCGTAGTGATCATTAAACGGGACTGCAATTCTATTTAGCGAATCTTTCGTATATCGTGTGCCATAAAATTATAGTTAATCAAAGTCGTATAGGATTCAAATAATATAAAAATAGAGAACGTAAACTGTAAATAGAACAACGAGTATAAGCTATGGACACACTTTGAACCAGTCCAGTCATCTCCAAATAGTGCAGGTATTGTCTTTGCTAGCCGTGACGATTGTATCGCCTGTATACGAAAAGGCGCAGCTGAATACATCGTCGGTATGGCTCTCAAGTTTCTGCACGCAATATCCGGATTCTAGAGACCATAAACGAGCCGTTTTGTCGAGAGAAGAGGTCAAAAGATGGTGGCCGTTTGGACTGAAACAAACTGGACGACGTCGATGAGATTTTTAATGAGAATTTAAGTACGATTTTAAGAAGAATTTTTCGAGGAAAACTCGCTTCAAAATAGAAAACGCCAAAGAAAAAAAATCTTGACTTTTTAATGTTTAATTAAATATTACCTTTCGAAACTTCTTCTCGATGACCCTGCATGACCGAGAGCTGTCTAAAATCAGTAGTAGTATCCCAAACTCGGGCTGTGGTATCGCTGCTCGCTGTGGCCAATCTCTTGCCCTTGTTATCGAAGGTCAAGTCGAGAACTTCGTCATCGTGGCCCAATAACGTAGCTAAACATTCGTTTTTCCTAGTATCCCAGAGCTTTGCAGTTTTATCCATCGAGGAGGAAGCTATCAGAGAGTAATCGAAGTTGTAGAGACAATTGGATAATTCCGAACGATGGCCGATCAGAGCGCAAACTCGTCTAGAGGTAAGGAAAGAATTCGAATAGAATTTCGATGAGTTCGATCTTATCTCTTGATTAAGGAGAGAGAGAAAGAGGCAGACAGAGAGAGAAAAAGAGAGAGAGAGAATAAAATTTAAACTCACGTGAAGGTTCTCGTGTCCCAGACGTTGACGGTGCCGTCGAAGGAGCCCGTTATGATCTGATTCCCGTCGTCGTTGTAATGAAGCGCAATTACTTCCGCCGTGTGGCCCTTCAGCAAGCCCAGTTCTTGACCTATCGAATTGGCCTCCATTCAAATCTTATTTCTATTCTCGTTCTTTCGATAAAAACGAAAGGTTCTTTCAAAGATAGCCATTTGACCTACTCTACGTTATTCTTTTTTTAAAATCTTCACAGACGAATTTTGCCAGAGGTGTGCGGGCGTGCGCGCGCGCCTCTTTACCTGTCGTAAGATTAAATATTCTTGAAGTAGCATCGAGAGAACCCGTTGCAACTTTGTTCTGCGTTGGTGAAAATTTCGTGACTACCACCTCACCGTCGTGACCCCAAAAAGTAAGCAAACAATGACCGGTACGGGAACACCAAATGTTCGCTGTTTTATCGAACGATCCAGTCACGATTTTGTCTCTGAAGCGATAACAGGATAAATAATGCGTGTCATCGATCGGATACTTGTTAGATAAAACTCACGATATCGGGTTGTTAAAGGAAACGGCATAGACCACGTTTTTATGGCCTTCGAGAGTAAGAAGCTCCTCTCCACTTTCGATGTCCCAAACTTTACAAGTTCGGTCGTAGCTTCCTGTCAGGCATCTGTTAAAAATTTGTCATTTATTAGAAAAACATTGTGAGATCTTATAAATATCTTATGAGATCATTTATATACGCGATTACTAGTTATCGTTAATAATGTACAACGGACAAACCGATATTTATATCGAACAACCTTAATCGATAGTACCTTTTACCTAATTTATCGAACGCTATGTTGGTTAAAGGAAGAAGGTGTGTTCGTAGGGTCTTATGTTTATAGTAACGCTTCACGTCTACGTTGCACACTTTGGCCTGTAGCTTCTGCAATGTTTCCACTAACTGGTCCATTACACTTTCGGTTATTACGGGCTCGCTTGCTTTTATGCTCTCTGCCAGTGCTTTTATGTCAGTCCTGCAAAATAAGCCTTGCGATTTTACATTCCACCTTGCAATGAGAAATATCTCTTATTTTCTTTCTCTCTCTCTCTCTCTCTTTTCTCGTCTTTCAATAAAAAAAATTCGTTTTTGTCTTTAATTTTTTCATTTCAATAATTGTATGATAGAACACGTAAAAGAAATAAAAACATAAAGCAAGAAAAGGAAAATTAAATGATTCGTCGTTTCTATTGGCTACGAAGGGCAATTGTACGATGACGATAAAGTGAAAAATTCAATTACTCGATAGATAGATCCAACAGGTCGATCATTTTAGTTTTGACGTCACCACCTTGTCTGTATTCCAAGGCGAGACCTGTAAAATAGATTTAACTTAGAAAGACGGTAAGTTTCATAGACGGAACGCTTAATTGTTAGACAAAGCAATTTACATTTTATTAAGAATATCATTAACTTACCTGGTGGAAAGTAACGAAGCAAAAATCTTAACAGCCTCATGTGGACATTCCAATTACGTGCAGAACGAGCTTCTCAAGATAAAGAGAGAGAGAGAGA
Source organism: Vespula vulgaris (assembly GCF_905475345.1). Taxonomy (NCBI): domain Eukaryota; kingdom Metazoa; phylum Arthropoda; class Insecta; order Hymenoptera; family Vespidae; genus Vespula; species Vespula vulgaris. The sequence continues at coordinate 644,466 of NC_066595.1, read as the reverse complement.
GAGAATGAGCAAGAAGGAGGGTGAGTCTAATAGACAGGGAAGCTGGGTACGCGTATTTAATTATAAAACATAATTGCGAGTCTTGAAAATTATTCGGGTGACTAGCCGACACTTCAGAGGAAGATGCTTTTATCCTTTATCATGAAGAAAGGTACCGTAGCGTGCACACATCACTGATCTTTCTACTCTTACTGACATTACCCTTATGCGTTCATTAAACAAAAAAAATAGATAATCACGAAAAATTCGGCGTTACCAAGGTACGCTTGATCGATTACGCTATTGTTGCATGCGAGAATTGTTTCAAATTTTCCTTTGCGTTTTTATATCTATTACTTTAATCGATAATTACATATTTTAATTCGTTATGTCGCTTATATCCGTGTGAAATATTAATGTATATTAATTAATTGTAAGACATATTAATAAATAATTTAAATATGTAACATCTCGATATCCTCGATCGATCGATTCTCGAAACTGCCATCTAGTGTGCAAATATAGGAAATATTTAAACTAACCTTATGATGATAATAGTTTTGCGCATGCGCACTTTGGACTTTGTCATATATCTTCGGCATACGATCGTTGTATATTCATAATATTCATAATTATTTATATTAGCCCAAGATGAAAGTCAACGGGAATTCAAAGTATATAAAATATATTTTATTTTTACAGTATAATATAGTATAGAAAAATTAACGTGGCACACAAAATGATCGTCGTTGATCTTTGTGTTATAAATTAACCTATCGTAGACTCTCTGATACATAAGTTTTATTAGTTTCTTGTATCCTTAATAAATCATATTTATGCTATCCTATAAAAAGTAATTTAAACATGATGCATTAAACATCTGGCTGTGGTTCTTTGGTTTCATTAATAACTTTTTGAGCTGCCTTTAAGGCATTATAAATCAAACGTGATTTTGGGGCTTTGGTTAAGTAAATTACACATTGTCCTAACATTACATCGCTTTCAGGCATACCGATCATTTGGCAAGCACTCAGTGTATGGACAGCTAAACCTAATGAAGAATTATTTTTACTATTCTATATATTATAATATATACTAAGTATTACAATTTATCAACATGTTACCTAAAGCATCTGGATCAGCTAGACCAATATCTTCGCTCGATATTCTGATTAAACGTCTAGCGATATCCACAGGATCTTCTTTAGCAGCCATTATTCTAGCTAACCAATATAAAGACGCATTTGGTTTGCCTGCACAAATTGATTTGTGCAAAGCAGAGTACAAATGATGCGTCTGTTCATTTTTATTGTCCACTTGCATGTATATATGTATTAAACCTTGTTTGATATCTTCGAGACCTATAGTAGGTGTTTTATCATACGATAAATTTTTTGCACGAATTGCAAATTCTAAACCACTTAATGCAACTTGTGCATTTCCATCACATATTTCAGCTAACCATTCCAATGTGTCGCTATGAATTATAAATTTTGAGACATTGTCAGAATTCTGTAAATTATGGATTCTACCGTCCATACAATGTATGCTTTTCTTAAGTATTTCAATTATATCTTTGGTTGATAATTTACTTAATGAAAATATACGGCAACGACTTAGCAGTGCTGAATTCAAACTGTACGAAGGATTTTCTATTGTTGCTCCAATAAGAATAAATGTTCCAGCTTCTATGTGTGGCAAGAATATATCTTGTTGAAGTTTATTGAAACGATGGATGTTATCCATAAAGACAATTGTTCTATGACCAAATTTTAATAAATTCTCTGCTGTCTTTACAGCTGTTTTAACTTCTCCAACACCACATGTCGTTGCGACTAATTTTACAATATGCGTTTTATCTTGGAATTTTTCTTTGGTTAGTTGTATTATAATATTGACTAAAGATTTCTGAAAAATATTTTATCAGATTTACTTACAGAAATCAAAACATATTTAAGAATTTGATCTTTTAGAAAGTCAAAGTACCTTACCACAGCCAGGTGGTCCCCACAATATCATACTAGGAATTTCTCCTATTTCCAAGAAATTTCGCAATACTGTATTAGGTCCAATCACATGTTTTTGACCCATGTAAGAAGTAAAATTTACAGGCTTCATTCTTTCGACTAGTGAAACATGATCTTTAACAGGTATCTCATTTTGTTTGGATCTTTGTGATTTTTTTAAAGATACATAACCTTGTTTCGACATAACGTTGACTTACTTTATAAATACTTCACTTGTATTAAAATAATGTGTTTTGAATTTCTTCAAAGGGATAATTATTTTTTTAGTTCGCATATAAAATTTTATTAACGATATTTTTTATTAAAGATATCTAATTCGATTAAAAATAACCAATTTCATTCAACAATATTTCGGTATCTTCATACCACGTTTCAAAATATATATATATACACATATCACTATCATTATACGTCAACATTACTTTGTATAAACATTATTTACACTATACCGGTGTAATATAATATATCGGTGTAGATCATATACCTCACTCACTCGTAACCTATAAATCGAGTTGGTACATAACAAAAATTTTTATACGTAGTAAAGATAATAACGGATTTAACAAAAGCGAGAAAAATCATATACCAAATTACACTTCTCCGAAGACGAATTAAGTTTATTAATCGTATAAAATTAATTTTTCTGTTTTAGTTAAATTTATACAAACAACTAAAGCGTATTTGACCTGCCATTATTTCGATACTGTTTATGTGACTACACTCTCTTATACGGTTATTTACTTTATATTATTTACAAATTAAAAGAAAATCAAACAGAACCTCTTAAATAATAGAGAAAAGAAATTTGACCTTTCTTATCAAAACCTTTCTTAACAAATACAAATCCATACAAATCTATACAAATCTGTATTCACGGCTTAATGGTAATTCTACTCTAAATTATGTGTTCCGAAGTGAAATTATATATTACGCAGTCTTCACGTTTCGGAAAAGAGATCTTGGATTTTCGAATATAGAGGAAAACCAAATTGATATTTTTCAAAGAAAATACAGCTTTTCCAAAAATTCGTAAAAATTATCTGCTCGTTTAAACGTTCGTCTTTAAAATGAAAATTATTTAATTCGGTCAAGAATTACGCTTGGATTCATTGATGACGTAATACATTATAAAATCAGGGGCGTTGAACAGCCTTGATGCCACTATCGCCACCATGCGTTAAATAATGGAGATACATGTGTGTTTATGCAGCATATCATCGGATTATTGTATACGTTTTTCTCAATTTCGTTTAATGTCATGCTGTTCAGAAGAATCAAAGCGTTTCATCGAAAATTGTAAGTTCGTATTTTTAATATTACCTTTTATATAATCTTTATATATGCTAAACTTCTTTAGAAATTTGGGTACAAAGAAATCAATGATTTTATAAACATGGAGTCTTCGCGAGATAAGGAGCGCTACCGGTTGGAACAAGAAGCGTTTGTTTCAAATCATGGAGGGACAACATCGCAAGAGGTTGTTCACGTTATTTTACCAAATATATGCGGTGTACTTTTAACAATAACAACTTTAGGGCTTTATGGAAAGTACTTACATAGAAATGTAAAAATTGTCATAGAATTCATGTTAACTGTCGTTCCATGCATTTTGTGTTGTACTATATTATCAGAATACGTTAGCAACGTATGCGTTTTTATGATCATCCTTTCTTTTATAAATATTATGTTAATGAGAATCAAAGTACATGCACTAACGAGTTGTATATTAAGGCCTGTAAAAGGGAAAAGGCCGTTTGTAACAAATTTTCGAGCTCTTTCCAATATCATTACAGTGATATGTATATTAGCCGTAGACTTTCGTATATTTCCAAGAAAGTTTGCCAAAACCGAAGTATTTGGTTATAGTTTAATGGATACCGGTGTTGGTATATTTATAATAGCTAATGCTTTAGTCTCACCAGAGGCTAGAGATTTTAGTAGTCAATCAAAATTAGGTTTCTTTAGTACGCTATCAAGGAATCTGAAAAGACCTCTAAAGAGTTCTATTCCGTTATTATTGTTAGGGTGTGGAAAATTCTTAGCTATAGAATTTTTAGGTTATCAAAGACATATTACCGAATACGGAGTTCATTGGAATTTCTTTATAACATTGGCATTTGTCAAATTATTTACTAGAACAATAACAAGTACGATAAACTCGAGGTATTCTTTACTTTCTGGCATATGGATTTTAGCTATGCACGAATATATCTTAACTAATAATGGTTTGAAAGATTGGATTTTAAGCAATGAACCAAGAGTTGATTTTATTACAGCGAATAGAGAAGGTCTCATGTCTATACCAGGTTACGTAGGATTATATCTAATCGGTGTTGCGGTTGGAAGATTGATACACTGCACTTATCTAAATTTAAATTTAGGTACTACTTTATATCCTAGAAAAAATATTCATATTACAATCTTTGGATATGATTTAGACGCAAGTTACAACGAATCGATGATATTGTGCGTAAAATTATCATTGATAGCAGCCCAGGCATGTGCCGCGACGTTATTTTGCGACAAATACTTTAGGATATCAAGAAGATTAGCCAATGCAGGTTATTGTTCATGGATAGTTACATTATGCACCATGATACTTACGCTCTTATTACTCATCGAAGTAGTAACGGATATATTGATTTATGCAACAACGGATCATAAAATCGTAGATAATAAAAATGACAAGGTATTAGAAAAAATGGGCGAAGTTAAACATAAAAGACACAAAGCCGGTTTTAAAACTAGAAAAGAAAATAAGCAGGATATAAAGCAAGAGAGTTCGCAGGATTTACCCGTTGATAGTCCGATTAAGAGAACTTTAGAAATTTTTGAGGCTGTGAATTATAACGGACTTATTTTTTTCTTGTCGTGTAACATGTTAACGGGTATCATTAATTTACTCGTATCAACGTTATACACTGGAAAAAATACAGCTCTTCAGATAATGATCGCATACATGGCTGTAAATATATTTTTCATTTTAATATTATACAGATGCCAAGTGCAAGTCAAAATGTAAAACGTATAAAGTTAAGGAAATGAAATTTGCGTATGATGTGCGTTATACGATGAAAAAGATGTATACCACGTATACCGTCAATACTCATTGACGTCGTATAAAATAATGTCTTCTATAACCCAACGACAGAAAATTTACTTCTGTAATATATAGCTAGTTACGATCAACGACCCGACCATAGTTAATAAATTAGTTGAAAAAAATAATCACTGCCAGGTGCAATGCACAGACATATCGAGAGACGTCTCATATTTATTTCTTTTTTATCAAAACAAATATGTATGTACATTGGTATAAAAATAAGTAAAATAGTTTAACTGGTAACGAAGCGTTTCCTTTGTGTATTTGTAATTACAGTGTTCGTCGACGATATACCCGTTGTTTAGTATTTTTTATTAGGAAATCGATCTTCCTAAATTCGTCATAATTCGTCCTTGGATCGAGTGTCACGCTTATGTTGTACTTTAGACGCATTCTCCTCCGTTGACGTTTCAACGAGTATTCTACTATCTTTCTTTTTCGTTTTTTGAAGCATATTGTTGCTTAAGAAATCTTTGAAAGCGTTATGATGTTTCACGTGAGTACTAGCTAAAGAAACAATGCGTAGGAATTCTTTAACCTCAAAATGATAATTCGTAAATTTGGCATGAGCTCCACCGTCGGGATGTGTACCCTGTACGGAAACAAAATTGTAGGTTAATAATAGTAGTTATCGGTTCTTTTACGTCAACGAGAGCAACGAAGATTTCGATCACTCACAGGATCTTGTTGAATTAATTTCGAATTGTCTTCCCACGTAAAATATTTAATACCTCGTAATCTCGCAAGATCTTTGTAACAACTGGGATCCTCGCAATTGTATCTAAAAAAAAAAAAAAAAAATATCAAAACGTGACAAATGTATACGTTCCTACGCGTTGTTTGCTATATCGATAATTCTCGAATATCGATTTGATACGTATCGATAGTCCTCACATCTCAAAAACAGCAGCCCAGTCAGGTAGAAACAAAAGATGAGTAAGGCCCGCTCCGTGTATACCGATGAATATATCGGTATTTCTTGTGATTTGAAGTTGTTTTTTGAAAGATACTTTCTTGTTATAAACTACCTGGAAAATAGGCGTAGAAGTTAGTTGTATACGCTCGCTCGTAAGGATACGTAGATCCTGTATCATCTCGGTACACAGGTTAGAAATTTATTCGTACTTTTCGAACTTCGTATTCTTTATTTTTTTTCAAAGCTCGTACTAATTCTTCCTCGTTTAAAATTTTTCTGTATTGGGTGTCTCTGCTGAGCAAGGTTACACGTATTTTCTCATTTTTCCTTTCGAGTAGAGGTATTTTGAGTCTGTGTAACACGTGATCTCCGAAAGCTTTAAACAAGCCACTCTTCTCGCAGCCATAAATCTGAAAAACGAAACGATAAGTCGTTAATGGCGATACGTCGTATGACGTTGATATTTATTGAAAAGGTAATACGCGTACGAGAGGCGTGTTGTAATAAAGTCCAAATATCATTCGTGGTAGTAATGGAAATACGAGATTGCGGAAGCAAACTGTTTCACCGCGAAACGTTTTAAGATCCCACAGTGGATTGCTCGTGAAAGCTTCGAAGGTATCTTGAAAGGCCGATCGATAACTGAAAATAAAACGAACGAGACGTTACAGTTTCTCTAGAAGTCGTAGTTTTTGTTTTATGCCGATGTCAATTACCTGTAGCTTTCCCAGATCATTATATGATTGTCCGTACTAAAAGCGGTTGGATGCGAAAGATTGACGTGCAACGACGCGTACAGATTGAAGAAGTCGCAAAAATGATGATACATGTTTACTACTGAAACAATTTGTCTTTCGTAGAACGTTAGAGAGAAAAGGAGAAAAGTCAAAAGAAGGAGAGAAAGAAGAGGAGAAAAGGAAAATGTATTTAGGTAGGTTAAAATTCGAATGATAAATCGACGAATGCTTACTGGCATCTATTTTCATTATGTACGTAGGTTTTTCTATAACGATATCGCAATCGCCTTCGACGATCGGACGTCGATGAAACCTACGAAAATTTCGTAACTCCGGTCCCCAGGATTGCAGCGGGCTGATGTGATCCGCGTGTTCTCGCAGCTTCTTTTCGTTCAGCCTAAATTTGACAGAACGATGTTTTGCCGTTCCTGTTAAATCCTTGGTTAAATCAAACGAATTACTTTTAGAAACGCTAAACGTTCCCTTACGTGCAATAACCACCGATTTGGCCTTCCTTCAAAACATCCATTTTGTATCTTATAGGTTCCTTTCTGTACAGAAGATCCGTGAAATTTAATAGAACGTTTCTAGCTCTGCAGAATCTCATATGTTCGGAGCACTCCAACGACGAGTCGTCCTTAGACAAACGAGATACGATCGAAATTTTCTTCGGGAGAGATATTTCAGCCAAAACGAACAAGTACTTACGGCAAAAAGAGGCTCGCACATCACGATCATTTCCCTTCTTTGATCTCGCACGTAGCCAAAATCTCCTTGTGCATAAAACGTGTCTAATTGCGCCTTTTTCGTTGCTACCCATCCTTTGTGATCACCCGGACAATGAGGAACGGAAAAGGAATTTTCTTCCTTACATTCGGTCTCGTAACCCCAGCACGCTTTGGCATTAAAACTGTCCTGTGACGATAAGTTTCAAATATTTCTCTGTATCAATAAACTTGGAGACGCGCGAAATTTCGAAAAGTACAATGCGTGACGATTTTACTGGCGAATTACGAGAAATGATCTTGTCTAAGTGTTACGACAAGAATGGAAATGGAAAGAAAACGAAACGAAAAAATTAAATTAAATTACAAAATAAGAAAAAAAAAAAAGAAAGAAAAGAAAAAAACGCTTACCTTATACGGACAGGACGTATCGTTTCGGCACTTTTCGGCCACCGTGGGAAAAGAATGAAAGTAGTATCTCATATGACTCGCCGGTAAATTAATGTCCGTGTAATTGGCGTTTGCGAGGGCGACGAGAAAGAGAAGAACGACGATCGAATTCGTCGAGGACGAAAATAGTAGTAACGTTGTTGGCGTCATCGTGGCACGCACTGCTGTAAGCAAGGAGGAAATCCTTCCAAGAGGTCTTTTCTATACTGCCGTCTTTGCACGAAGCCGCGCGGCGTGAATGAAAAAGGAAGCCACCTGTGTAAGTGGGTGTACGACGAGCTCACCCACGGCGTTCGGTCACCACGAACACACGTATGTACGCAACGCACGTGCGCGCGCGCGCGCATTCACGCCGCATGCACGCACAACACGACGAACACGGCCACGACGGTGACGACGACGACGACGACGACGACAACGACGAGGATGAAGAAGAAGAAGAAGACGCGTTCAGATTTCTAACGGCCAGCGAAGAAAGACAAAAGGTGCGGACTTACATCATCCGTTACAGAATACGATACCGGTTATCCTTGAAAATTTCTCGAGAGGAAGGTATACAGAAGGAGGAAGCCTTTTCCTTTTATTTTCGAACAAGTGTATCTCGCCGACCAACGTGTTACCGTATATCTCTCACGTACTCCGTCGATAACGTAGAACGAGGATGCGACAAGTGTATATACACGAGGATACCTTTCCTCTCTTCGATCGTCGAGAAATAATAGGAGATCGCGTATTGAATTTTAACTAACTCGTTCGAATAAAAGCTTCTCGGTCACGAACCGATCGGCTCTTGCGATCACCACGAGAGACGCTTCGATGCATTTGATTTTTCTCCGCTCGCGTACGATCAGCTGTCTAGTAGCGTTTTCCCCATGAAGAATATGGCACCTTGCACATTGCACCTTTCTATCGATTCGAAATAATTTCTTTTACACGTTTTATTTCTTCTCGATTCTATCGCTAGGTTAACTCAAAGATTCACTCATTTTTATACGCGTCGTTCGGTTGGTAGATCACTAGAAATATTCTTCCCAGCGAAGAGATTCTCACTTTTCCGTTGAAACTCGTTTGAATCGTCGATCCGTGACAACACTCTCTTTGTGTTTCCAGACGAGAAACCTGCTCTTCTCAAGGGGTCGATCCCTTTCTAAAGCTTATAAAGATCCCTCTGTGAAGTTCACATCGGTCTTTCTTGAAAGTTATCTTCTCGTCGTAATGCGGTATGGTCTCGACCGTAAACGATAACGTAGAAATCTAGAACGACGCTTTTCGATCGTCGATACATCGGTAATCCTACTTACCGACGCGTCGGTAATGCAGAACTCGCGCAAAAATGGTACCGATGGTAGATACAAAGGTTTCTGGCGGGAAAATGGTCGAAATTGACTTTGCCTTTTCGTAAGGATCGTCGAGAGTGGGTAGCAAATCGATACTACGAACGGATTTCGTCGTATCTTTTTTCACGAATAGAAAATATTTATTATCATTTTATTGGACTATGTTACAGAAGATTTATCAGCTTCGTAAAAATATAATTTCGAACGAGTACTCGTTCTAAACGATAGTATATTTTTCGTGAAAAGAAATGATACTTTACATGTACTTAGCCAAGGTGCTTTACCGGTTTGACGCGTCCCTTCCTTTAGCGGAAGACGCTCTCGTCGAAGGGAATTTGCGCGTATGGAAATTCAATAGGGGCATGGGAGAAGCGAGGTAGTCGGTAAGGAATCATCCTGCCACACGGTGGCTATTGTCTAACGTCAATGTCGAGTGATGGCTTCCGTTATATGCGCTGTACTCTTACGTAAAGTAAACGTAAGTCTCTCGAGTCTCGATAAAGCCTACAGGACGCACCCTATGCTAATTCGCTTGGAATACGTCAAAAATGATTTCGACGTATACGGTAGAGGAGGTTCGATCGTCTTTCGAGGCGTGGTCGACGCAGATCCTATCTTCGCAGTTTATACGATTTTACACGTTGAAGAAGGAGAGAGAGAGAGAGAGAGAGAGGACGATTTAAATCTAAGGGTCTCCACGCTCGCGAGTCGGAGAACACGTCGAGTCCCACACTCGGTTAAGCATGAGTCGCGTTGCGTAATCTGGAAGACTCGTGTATCAGCTGCAACGCGCTCGTTCGTTTCTTCGTTGCAGGTGTCTTTCTCGAGTTCGAGATATATCGTTTCGATGCAATTAAGAACACCTTTGGAAGAGATCGTATTGTACATTGTTCGAAAAACAACGATCGTTTCTCGAATTATGCAAAAGATTTTGTACCGAACGCGATCGCTTATCTGTTTCAGGTGCAACGCTCGGGAAAGGATCGAACGTGTGCATCGAGATATCGTTGGTCCGTCCCGCGGGCTAATCACGATGATCCACAAATCAATGCTAATCGATGCGAGAGAATCGAGATATCGAACACGAGCGACAATGGTTCATGGATACCTTCGGACACAACCTGCCGTGGCGTGACCCGGAAACAGATCTCACCGAACTAGCTCGATGTTACATCCACACGAACGTATAGTACGGGCAAGTAAGTGTGCGCGTACGTTTATACGAACGGTATCGATGGAGGACACGACGGTGAGCTTGACCACGGATTGCCGCGGATAGATCGAGAGAACGATCTACATCGATCACGATCACGTCACCCTCGGCCCGACCCTCAACCTGGCCCGATACCGCAACGGTACCTCCTCTTCGATGCTATTTATATCGACGTGACCAACTTGATATTTCTTATTGCGAACGTTTTGTCGCCGTGGTTCGTTAGGCTGCTCATCGCTCTTCCATCGTTCTTCCATCGATCCGAAACGAAAATGAAACTATAATAAACGAAACGAAACGAAACGAAACGAAACGACACGAAACCAGACGAGTGTGTTGGATTCTTCGAAGGAAAACGTTACGAGCTCGATAGTTCGCCGGATTCGTGCGTAGGTACATACACACGTGTACACGTATAGATACTCGTAGAAACCGAATATCGTAAAGAGAAGGATAGATAAATATCTGTTATTGCAGCTCCGATATCCCTTTAAAAGTTCGAGCGATAAATTTCGTGGCGAGCCGAGTCGAGGCAGTCGTAAAGAGAAGGTGGACGTGCCCGTGCATTTTAAGGATCTCGATTAAAAATATTCCATATTCCGGAAACGAGAACGGCTCGGTGCTGGGGCTTGTTCTTCTAGCTGTCTCCCGAGAATTGGTCAACGTCTCGATCACCGTGACGAGGGAGAGAGAGAGAGAGAGAGAGAGAGAGAGAGAAGAAAAGAGAGCGCGACGTGTAAGATTAAATGTAAGCTTTGGAGATCGGTGTAACGTGCGACGTCCCGCCGCGGTGGCGCCTCGTGTCACACACCGCAAAACGTGGGCCAACCTACGCGAAAATCAGTTCTATAATATTCTCCCTTGGCATAGGTTAGACCACGTAGACTAAGAGAGTCCTCTTTCTCTTCGTCTATCCTCTCGAAAAGATAGGAGAAAACGCGTGGAGGCGTTGATCGTGAGCTCTCGCGAGCGCACGCGCGTGCCACCGTCGCGGACATCTTGCAAAACGAGAACGTGCTAGAGGCACCCACGCTACCTCGAAAAAAAGCTCTCCGCCTTTTTCCTCTTCCGTTCTGCCATTCTTTCTCTTCTCCCGTATCCCGCGAAAGTATCAAAAGAACGACTACCGGCCACCTTCGAATAGTTTGTTCTTTGGTATCAACCTGCAAGCCGCAAAAAACCGAGCCGTCGTATATTCTCTTGGATCTACCTGCGTCTTTTCTCTCTCTCTCTCTCTCTATTTCTCTCTTTCTCTCTTTTTCCTCTCTACCCACGCGGTACATTTGAATACGTACACAGATGTAAATTATAGCGATTCTCGTCCTTTCCTGGTAGATAAAACCCCGTGCTATCGGGCGAAAGGAAAAGAAGGAGAAGGAGAGACAATGCGCGTGCTTCGTAGATCTCCGTGACACAAAGGCCTTCCCTCGAATCGACGTTGCGAAAGTAATAATTAAATCTGGAAAGTTTGCGGTAGCAGATAAACCTGGAGATTGGGTCGAACGAAAAGACGAAGCGAAAGAAGAAACGTTCGAGGAGTATAAATATTACGTTCGTCGCAATAGCAATCAACGTTCTCTATTAGCCACGCTTGGATTCTCGATCGAGACACCGCCGGAAAATCGCCTATGGGCGTTAGAAGAGAGCTCGCTGAAGAAATACCATCTCACACGCTAGTATCTCGTTAGCGACGCTAGACTAATCGCTTAATTAATAGATGATAGATGCTTGCAATTCCGCGGATCGGGCTACGGATTCCCGCACGCAGCTCGTTACCGCGTGCTCGATTAATTACAGACCTTGGACGATTAAATGCAAATTGCATTCGGTGATTTGTCGCGTCCGAGAACGCATGAGGGATCGTTTGATACAGTAGAAGGAGTAACAACGCTTATGGGAACAGTTTTTAAACGGTTTCGAATCGGTTTTCTTTCGAACAGGAAACACGGCTCCCTGCCGAATTTATTCTCTCGCTCGTCGTCCGGGTCAAAGGGTTACTGACGGTTCCTGACGGCGGCCGAGAGCACAGGAAAGAAACCGCAAAGCTTAAAATATCGCATGGGGGCTCGCCAAGTGGGTTTAAGGTTTCCTCGCGAAGCGAGCCAAGTACGAACACGGAGAATCCTTAAACTCAAGAATCTTGCTCTCTGCTGCCTTTGAAAACTGTCGAGTAAAAGTTTTCGTCGAAAAATGATTTTCGTTCGATAGTAAAGTTTCCCCTAGTAAAACGAGTCACCTACGGAATTGTATTCCGCGTTGTATATCTCGTACATGCGCTTTTCATGTTCTTCGTCGGTGACGTAACGATCCGAGATTCAATGGCACCGTAACGCGTACGTTCGTTTCTCCCGACGGACGGCAAAAACAAGTCGTTAATCGCGACGGGTCACACGTTCGAGATGAATTACGCGAGAAGGCGCGAAACTTGGTGAGCGTAGGTACGCGCACGTATGTGCAAGTACATGTGTGTGTAAACATATAAACGTAGAAATATACGGATTCGTTTATAGAATTAAGTGACAGGTATAGTTGACGTTCGAGGTAAAGCGTACTATTACTTGTCTCGCATCACGCGTATTAGCATTTGCGAAGCATAGATAGAATCGGGAGAAAGAGAGACAGAGATCGAGAGCAACGCATTAGAACTAATTTTCCATCGTAACGATGCGTTTACGGCTGACATTTACTCGTGCGCGCGCACGCATTCTCTCTCTCTCTCTCTCTCTCTCTCTCTCTCTCTCTCTCTCTTTCTCTTTTCCCAAGTGAATTCTTAACGACCTGTCACTTTCATTGCCGGACATTTAACATAAATATGGACGCGAAACGTCGCCTGGGACTCGCATCGAGTAAAAGTAAACGTATTGTGACGTTTCTATCGTGGACAAAGAGAGAGAGGGAGAGAGAAAGAGAGAGAGTCTCGCAAAGGCGAATGATAATAATAATATCGTGAGGTCGAGGTGCAAAACCGCAAAAGTCTTCGTGTCTACCGGACGAATTCTTGGCTCGTGTTTCCATGAAAAAGATAGAAATAAGAGAAAAAAAGAAAGAAAGAAAACAGAGAAGAGGGACCGACCGATAACCGTTTTATCGCGATAAATGCGAACGTTGGAATTTCGACAGGAACGCGGATTACGAGCGCGAGTAGCTCGATACTCTCCGCAAAGAAGAAGAAGAAGAAGAAGAAGAAGAAGAAGAAGAGGAAGAAAAGGAAGAAAACGAAGAGGAGAATAAAGAGAAAGAGGAGGAAGATCGGGATAACAAAGCTGCCGCCCGTTAAACTCGTATTCCTTGGCGTGTGCGTTTCTACACGTATATACTCGTACGCGTGAGCTTCTGTCGCGATCGTAAACGCAAGGTAGTAATTGAAATATTAATGAGATGCCAGGCAAGACGGTAGCTACGTATATAAGAGACGCGTAAGCTCTATAAACCGAAAGAGAGGCTTGGTCGTATTAACGTCTTCTCTTTCTCGTTCCGTGTCTGGTGTAAAACGAGAGAAATAAGGACAATGTGAACGACCACGGCCACGAGTAAGGAACTCATCGCGAACCGTTAACGAATTATTGTCACCTCTCGCGCCAATTATGGCCGTACCATAAGTCAAGAGTTTGTCGTATCTAACATCTCAGGAGTCGAGCGTTTATATCACCGTAGTACATAACAAGCGCATTAAAAGGCTCCCGCGTGAAAGCAGCTTAAGAGTCTTGATACCAAAGAGAACGAGGATACTTTCTAAGGAGGATATTTTAATCGTAAAGATTAAGCCTTGAACGCTACTCGACCGGTTGGATCATCAACGCCCGTTTAGATTTTTCGTGATCGTTAAAATGGCTTTTTAGACGGCGTAGATAAAATCGATTTTCATCCAACACAGGCAACAGTTGCGATTTCGTTGAAGTTCGTTTTTCGCCAGCGACATCGACGACGACGACGACGACGACGACGACGACGACGACAACTTGTCCCGCGGTGTTCACGATTCGACCTGGGCTGCGACCTCGGCGTCGTAAATTCCGCGTCATAGTGCTTGTCACCGGTTTAACTTTTTACGAGCTACGCTACGCTCGTATTCACGGTCCGCCCGAGATATACCCACTGTCGTGGACCCTTGGTCCGAGCGCGAGTTAAAAGGACTTCTTCGAGGACAGGACAGCGTGACAGCGAGCATCTTCCACGGCTGCGATCCTATTCTTGGACTTTGAAGGATACTTTGCGAGAACCGCCGTACGATTCGTCTTAGAAACTTGCTATTGTATTTGGAAATTCGTGGGGAGAAAACATCACGCTTTTTCGTTTCGCCGATGTTTGCGATCGCTCACGACTCCTTCTCCTAGCTCGTTATTATTTTGATAGTTCTCGTATATATTATAATCTCGTATATTACATCGTATATGTGTAAATACGCTTTCGGCTACATAGTCGTATCGGAATTTGCGTTGTAAAATATTCCTGTAGTAAAAGTGTTTGCTCGACTTTACGAAAAAACCTTCCGTGGTAAATATTTACGGTGAAGAACGACGACGACAAGTAAAGAGAAGGACGAGGGCGCTCAATAAAATTGAAAAAAATCGGAGATATAAGACGCGCAGGTAGGAGGGCCTTCTAGAAGTTCTAACGTCTCTATAATCTATTGAGCCTCCTCGTAAAGTGGATCTCGACACGCGGCCTGGTCCGTTCCGATGTTCTCTTCAACAACCGATGCTGAATGCGAGACTTCCAGCAAGGAGACTTTTTCCGTGGGTGTTGACCGGCGAGAGTGCATGTTATATGTTTATTCTACGAAACTCGCTATTGCCACCGCTATTGTCGTCCTCCGAGAAGCGTGACCGTAAAATCGCGGAATTGGAAGTTGGGGAAAAATGGGAGTAGATGTTTTTTAAAACATCCTCGAGACTGCGAGGGAGAGCCCCTGACGAACGACAACCGTGCGTACAGTTACGTTCGAAGGGACACCATTCGATCGGTGCTTTTTTAAAGATCATTGAAATCACATCCGCATAAATTTCATGGAGAATGTTTAGAGATCGAGAAACGACGATAGACGTAAAGCGCGATACTGCGTAAAAAATATAATCGATGCGTTCGCATTCGATTTTCTAAGAACGACGTGGACGGTATCTAAGGCAGTCAGAAGCAGCATTTTAGGTTAGCATACGAATGTATAAATGTTTAATCACGAGCAACGATAGGAGCTTGTAGAACGATCGCATGAATCGCGCAGGTGCGGTCTGACTCGCGAACCGTATGAGAATTCGCGTTTCTCCCCTCCCGTAGCCCTCCCTACCTCCCTCGGTCTATCCTCCGCTCTCTCACAGTTTCTCCGGCAGCTAGGAAGGCAAAGTACCGATTCGCACACTTCTCGCGTTTCCATAAAGAGACGAAGAAAGTGGCGTGCATTCCTTGGTGGCCGGTGTGGTCTATTGCTCGCGCGCGCACGTTTGCTCGCGTGCACTCGCGAGCGAGCAAAGATCTCTTGATAGGGAGACTATCGGAGGAGGAGGAGAAAGAAGAAAAAAGAAAAAAGAAGAAGAAGAAGAAGAAGAAAGGGAAGGACACACCTGCGAAGTAAGTTCTGGCGTGGGCGTTAACCCGATAGCAAATGTCACCGTTGTATATCCTTCGAGGACATTTCCTTTGCAGATTCGATCATCCGGGGATCGGCCGTCGCCCTTCGCCGACGAAGCGGCTAGAACTCGAAACTCGAACTTCTCTCTCCTTTCGAACCTGACTCGAGTCTGACTCGAACCTGACTCGAACCCTGACTCGGCAAAAGTCTTCGAAGGTCTTCGTTCGAGCGAACGTCCACGTCGACGAACATACGTATACCTACCTACGTCTCCTCGTCTCGTCGCATCTTATTTAAAATCGCGCACATTTTTTCCAACGTTCTTATCTTGTCGTAGAAAAGAAATGGGAATATCGTCGTAATAAATATAGCACATAGTTGGCGGTAGAGCAAAGGTAGAGGAAGGGAGGGAGGGAGAGAGAGAGAGAGAGAGAGAGAGAGAGAGGCGTCGCTCGCGACACGAAACGGATCTCGCGAAACGAGCCGATAAAAGCGCGCGTCCGGAGCGAAAAAGGGACGATGACGGGACTTTAACTCGACTATAAATTTCGCCGTTACATCTTCGGCGATAATAAAATTATTAAGGGATCGAATTTATACGATTCTCTTCTGCTTTCGTTTACACGTAAATGAGTATGTATAAGCGAATACAAATATAGCTGCGATACATCGTCGATGAAACATAGTTTTATTAAAGTCGTTATACAACGAAATAGTTTTGTTGTATTCGAGCTTGTGCCGTTTCAATGTGAATACCGCTTTAACTCGTGGCAACTCGTAAAACGAAGAAAGGCCGTTCGTCGTTGTCGTACGTACATACGTAGAGGTACGTGCGGAGAGGCACAGGGTTAAGGGTCGAAGAATTCGACGACCCAGCAGGTCGTCCCGCTGGAAGTACGCACGACATTCCCGGAGCCGCGCGATCGAGAGCCCTCGAGGTTTAAGAAGTCGACATCGAATGCGATTCGGCCGAAAACTATTACGAGAAACGACTCCTCTGTACTCGCTCTTCCACCTTCTCCTCCTCTTCCATCTCCGGCTCCTCCGATGCGGTACGTTCGGTTATCGGTTACGATCGAGGAGAGGGACATAGTCGTGGATCAACTTCCGATCGTGAATCGCCAAGGATGAGTCTTTGCTCGCTTCTTTATTCGCAGTTATCTATCCATCTATCTATCTGTATTTAATTAAAAAGAAAAAAAAACACATCCCTCGTCCTTGAAACGTTTGGCGCGAGGACAAACCACGCTTTTTCTCTCGTTCGTCTATCGCGAGCTTTTTCGAGCGAGTTTCGAAGAAAACTCGGAACGAAACTCGGTTCGATGCGATATTACGGCGTCTTAAAGCGCCGTGAATGTCATGCCAGTTATCGGCGAGTAATTTTACTTGGAATAAAAAGGACGAGGGTACCCTTGTCAGGAAACTGGTTCTGGATTAGAATTACCGGTCGTCCTGATACTGGCGGAGCCGCAGTCGCAGGTAGGTATAACGATGCCTCCTACGATCTACATTAGCCGTCTCTCCCCTTCCTCTTCTCCTTCTCTTTTACTTTACTTTGGGATTTTGCGCCGTAGGAAGAGCGAAAGTTTATCGGTGCTTATTACATCGTTATATCATTTTATTGCAACGTTTAACGCCGCATCATCGCATTATCGCGTCATTTCGCCTTCCTGCGAGAAGCAATACCTATACTAAAATTGAATCATTCGCTGGTAGATATATTTTTTAGAGCAATTATTCGGCTTATTAGTTTCCAAATGGCTCGTTAACGGAACGTTATTCGTAGAAATTCCCGGGGAACCGGATTTCTTTATCCTCGATATCGGTTGGATTGTAAAGGAGAAATTTGTCGAACGATCGACTCGTTTTTGGATTTGGAAATTTTCGTTGATCCGGCGATATAAGAAAGTGTCGGTAATAATTAGACGAGTCGATGCTCGGTGGCGCTATCTTAAGTATCTCGGGCCGTAGATAAAGGTAGCATTTGATGCTGCCTTTAACGACCCTTAGGACGTAGGGATTATATCGCTTAATTAGCTCGGCCCTCAGTCGCTATCTCCTTTATGAAATCGTTAAGCCTTCCGCGCGCGTGCTCCTTATCGGATGTTTTAAAGCGAGTCGTCTCTCTCTTACTCTCTTCCTCGCTCTCGCCTTATCTATCGGCCGATTGCTACTTAGTTAGCTACTTTTATACCTATACGTATGTATATTTAGCTCCATCGAACGGCACCATCATCGCCGGCACTTGGTTTGTGCTTTTACTCGGACTCGTAGAAAGACTATTCTACCGACGCACGATCAACGTAAATGGCAAGGAACGACCCGGAATCCATTAGCCGGCTAATGCTCGTCTCCTAATTTCCGAAGAATCTACGAACAAATCGGTGCAGATAATGGATACCTAACTATTTAAATCGTACGACCGAGATGGAATCGCCGTGCCACTTTTCGTATCCTCGCGTTATTAACGCAAGTACTTGCATACATACGTGCGATTTAATTTCTCAACCGTACCGTTGCGTTAGTTAGATCTTTCTCACGATGCGTGAGTTTAATGGAGATTCTATGCCTTAACCGTTATCGCCGTATAAATTTGGACGGATCGGTCGGTTCTTGCCCGGACGATTACGATTTCAATTAGACCTTTCTTAATTGCAACAAGGACGTGCCATTGCCGTAAATTGCTACGCATCCTTTTATTGCGATTTCTAACGAGTCTCCTCTTTTATTTCTCTCGTCTCGCGACGTTTATCCTTACGAGATTGCGTAATTACCGCAAGCCGAGAAAGTGCGGGAAGGACATTGTCATCGTGTCGCGACTTTCGCGCGCTCTGGCAGCCTTGATATTTTCTCTCTCTCTCTCTCTCTCTCCCCGTCTCTCTCTCTCTCTCTCTCTCCTCGATGCTCTACAATGACCAGGCTGATTTTCGCGTCAACCTCGAACAGGATGCTCGAGTCTAAGACGAGGCTGCTGTCACCTTCGAATTGGAACGGTTCTTGTCGGTACCTCTGCGTACATCGTCTCGTCATAGGGAGGGCCGTGACGAATTTCGTTCGCGTAAATTTCATCGTCATCCCTCGTTTGCTACGTCGTTGATCTTGAGGACATTACAAAGTCCCTACACGACGAGTCTATAACAATGAGTGCTCTATCGTCGGTTCAATAAACTTTCTAGCGCGAAGGGTAGCGCGAATTGGATCCTGTCGGATCATTAGGAACTATAGATCGTTAAAACATCCGTTTAGAACGTTTCCTGTATTTCTTTCCGGAATGTGCAATTTCGATGAACACGATCAGGATCGATCGTGGAAAGGTCTTCCCAAGAGATCGACCCAGATGCGTCGAGTAAACATTAATTTGTTCCCAGTCGAAGACGATCGAACGGCGGGGGAGTTTAACCGGGTATGGCAGCCTGTCGTGTCGCAGTTAGTCAACGGTGAAGTCGAGACCACCCCGATTTACTCGGGTTGCTCGCTTTGCCGTCTCGCTCTTTCGCCTTCCTCTCTTGTACGGTGCACCGACCTCTTCACCGACTTGTCTTTTTCTCTCTCTCTCTCTCTCTCTCTTCTCTTCTCTCCTCCTACCTTCTTCTCCTCCTCATTCCTTCCTTCTTCTCTCGCATACATCCACCTATCCTATCCCCCTTTGTACTCCCTCTTTCTCTCTTATGTCTCTCCATGATTCATAGACTCGTTGGAAAGGATCTATACGCGCTCGTCTAGATTCCGCGTGGATCCGCACGAAACCGATGCCCTCTACCTGCTTCTTTCTTTCAGAGTCACGCTGAGATCGGCTCGGGGAAAAGTCAAAGACCGAGCTTTATTTCGCATTCGTCGCAGCTGTTAACTTCAACGGGATATTTTTATAATTGAACGATCAAACGAGAATCAATCGAAGAACGTATACGATCCTTTGGCTCTTCTCGTATAATTAAAGATATCTCTCTCTCTCCCTCTCTCTTTCTCTCCTGCAATATATTATACGCTTTAGAAAATCCTTGTCGCGGAAATGAAGCACGTACGATCTCTATACTTATATCCGACGACGCGATTAATCGCCACGATTTGTTTCCATCGACTTAATGCACACGTTGCAACGATCACTCTCTTCCACCGCCCTGTTCTTTCGTTTATCCGGACTTTCCTACGCGAAACGATCGACGTATCGATCTTTCGTTCTCTCTCTCTCTTTCTCTCTCTCTCTCTCTCTTCCCTCTCTCCCTCTCTTTCGCTCTTTTTCTCGAGGCGACAGAGCTTAGGTCGCTAACGCTAAAGGTAGACTCTCGCCAACATGGCTTTCGTTAGGCCTGGCGCAATAATTACGATCGGCCGATACTTTTCCACGATGATCGGATAAGATCCGGTGCAGAGGTCGCACAGAGACATAATCTATAATTACATCGGTGCACCTACGTAAGTCGAAACTCTTGTCTGTGTATGTGTATATGTGTGTACGTGTGTGGGGGAGGGGGAGGTACCTACACGATGCTGCTCGTAGACGCGCGCGCGTACACGCATTCGCACGCTCTGGTATGTTGTCCGTTCGGAATTCTACGCAGACACGGAGAGCAACGACGAACGATCGGAACGACTTGCGACACGTTTTACGCAGAATGATCTCTTTCCTTAGGAAACTTTGAATACTTATCCTATACCGTGACGTTCTCGATGAACCTTAGAAAATCGACGAAACGTTTAATTGTCGATCGTACGTCGAATGAGTTTTTCAACCCACAATCTCGATTTTCGATTCGTCGGTCTAGGTGATAGCGACGACGTCGCAAGTCGGCGATTTCGCTCGCAAGGATTACCTTCTACTTGCTGGACGATCCTTGTCTAATCAAGTTGATCCGACGAAGCGGCGGAAGTGCCGCTGCCGGCGGCGCTCGTACGAGACACGAGAAGAAACATTCGCGGTCGGCTTCTCCAAAGGGACGCGTCCGTACTTACGTCGTTTAGATAAGGCCCACGATGGCCGATATGCATAATATGTTGGCCCATATTGGGACAGGCAAGTACCGTGGCTCGCGGGACGCGAGACAAGGAAAGGGATAGAGAGAAAAGAAGAAGAAGAAGAAGAAGAAGAAGAAGAAGAAGAAGAGAAAGGGCGCCGACGAGAGGACTGGAAAGCAGTGGAACATCGCGCCACGGATCGCCCTGTTATTTGGCTGTCAGTAATTCAGTAGTCCTCTTCTTCTTGGCTTCTCTTTAAAAGAAGCTCTTAAACTGTCCGTCGGATCGATCAAGACCTACCGAGACCGGCCTTTTTCTAATCTTCATGCTCGATTAGTCTTTGAATCACGATCGGGGAATATCGTAAATTTTCGAGGAATCGTAAGTACCCTTTGATATTTGAATTTAAGAGACCCCGAGATGCCGAGATGTTAAGATTTTCTATGTAATTAATTACAGTAGGTTTATCGAATCGAGGGTATTAAACTAATGGGGGAAGAGTTTACCAATTAGGTGCGTTGCATCGGTTTAACTTCGACGTGATCTGTCTATCAAATTCAATTAACTAACTATACCTGTTGTATCTAGGTCTGTTCCATATTTTCAGATATAAAATCGCTCTAATTTCACGTTCTTCTGGATATCATCGAGAGCGTTAGATTCCGGTTAAATAAGTCGACGAGTCGATAATAAAACAGAAGTCGTTTGGCGACTTTCGTATTTCCGATGGCAGTAGCCTCACCAGATTCATTGGTCGTCGCTTGAAAAATTATGTAGAAGTAATTTATTCGAAAAAGAAAGACTTGTTCGCGTCCTACTACTATTACTACTGGCACCGAAAGAAAAAGAGACAGATAGATAGATAGATAAATAGAGAGAGAGAGAGAGAGAGAGAGAGCGTGTGCAAGCTCACGCACGAAGGCATATTTACTTCCTGCGTCCTTATCGCGGTAGCTACGTTACCACCGGACCGATCATAAACCAACTTAGATAATTATTTGCATTTGTCGAGTGATTCCATGCCGGGGAATAAGATGTAGCCGTAAGTCGTTACCGAGACTTTCCTTTCCGTTCAGAATTTCCCATGTATCAGCTAGTTCGAGTCTAGACTCGAGTATCCTGCTAAAACGGAATCCTCCGAGTCGAATCTTTTCTCTCGCGAAGAAAACGATATGGCCTAGAGGCCATCGACGATACAAGCTACATCGCCAGGTGCAAATTCTTCTGACATCATCTGACATCGATGTATGTACGCGATGCTTGCCTCGCATTTGTGTTGGTATAAGCGAACCTATAGGTGTAATCGTTTGCGAGTTCTTTGCGAATAAGTGTAGGTGGGAATGCGTGGCGCCACCGTGGCGGCGTCCAGTCGAGTTCAAGGGAGAGAGAGAGAGAGAGAGAGAGAGAGAGAGATAGACGAGTTGAGAGGGTTGCTCTCTTGAATAGGTGGAGAAGAAAGGAGATAAGGAAGCTGGAAGAGACGCGGAAAGATATCTCGAGACGTACCCTGCAACACCGTCCACTTATTAAATCACTGTTAAATCGTATTACCGTTCTTCCGTTCGCGAGACACGTCGCAGTAATTTCTACACTCTCCTGCGATTCCATGCTTCGTGCTTGTCCTTCGCAAAACCAACTTTCTTTTTCATTTTATTTTCCCTTTTCCTTTACATCTTTTTCTTTCAGACACGTTCAGAATATCGTTCAGAATATCGTTCAGGTATATCGTTCAGAAGTTTGAAAGGCTCTTCGCGATATCGAACGTATTAGAATTCCCAACGTCGTATATCAAAGTACGGATAAATTGTCGATAGAGCGGAAACTTTGTTGTCTGTCAGGCGGTAATTACTCCACCGTTTACTACGCACGATTGTTTAACGTTCGCACCAGGGATTAGAGAGGAGATCCTTGGTATCTGGGGAGTAGCGATCGTATATGTACTTACCTACGATCCATCGAGGATATTGTGTTAGGAGAATAGTGAACGACGATAAAGCCTCTCTCGTTCCTCGTTCCTCGATCCTCGTGCCTCGTGCTTCGATCGTGCGCTTTTACATGGAACGGACGTGTACACGGCCCGTTACCAGAGAAAGAGAGAGAGAGAGAGAGAGAGAGAGAGAGAGAGAGAGAGAGAGAGATATAAGATCAGCTTTGTTATTTCCTGCAATTAAACCAGCGGTTAAGTCTTGCGTTGCTTTTTAAGACGTTGTTCCGCGCTGACTTTCGTCCATCTTGTACGATGCCGCAAACAATTAGTCCATTTAATTACGTTTTCTTTTCCCGAGAAAACTCTGGAAAATTACTCAGGGAAAGTTAACGATTGCGTCGCTCGATCTATAAAGGTTTTTATGGGAGGGAAAGAGGTCGGTAGACGAGGCTTATTTTCGATACCTTATTTTACATTCCATCGTTAAGAACGGGAGCGATACTCGAGACCGATTTAAAGCGACAAAACGTAGGTACGTAAGTACGACGTGACACCGGTTCTGTCGGATTACCCAATTCTTTATGTAATCCCTCATCAAGAACATACCATTCGATCGGTATCCTTGGCACGGACCGTTACCCTCGATAACGTTCTCGCGAGAGATTCGCTCACGACGAATCGTCGGTATGTGGGCGTAAAGACGATTTTCGTGGGTTACTCTTTTCCTTCGACAAGGTATAACAATATTTTCGACTTAGTTCTCGTTACCGATCGACATCGACGTTTCCTTCTTCGCGATCGGAAATTTCGTTTCGCGTTTCGCTAAAGAATTCGTGGAGTCGTTGGTGAACGGTTTCAGTCGATGTTTCTATAGCTTTACGAGTCGCTCGTCTTACGTCGTGCGACGCGAGCGATCCCTAAGGAGTCCGTCGATGAGCGGAGCCACACCCGCTGATTTTATTAACGTACGAGCGAGCAAGATGGGTGCTCGCTCGGTGTAGAACTCGAGTGCTCGGGCCGACTGAAATCGTTTTACTTGGCGCAGCCGCGAAAAGATTTCACCTTTGGTTTATCGTCGCGCCGCGCGGATATACCGGCCCACGTGGCACGTGCAACACGACTTCCACCGCGCACCGGCACCTTGTTAAATAATGTTCACTGCTTTCGGCCACGAATCGAGTCCGACTCGTTTCCAAAGGTGGATATTAAATACCCTCTATACGCGTCGGGCCAGGCCAACGCTCAAAGTATTTTTCTTTGGCGCGCCGTGCGACGCGACTCGTTTCGATTTTAAGCGGCTTTAAGCCTCGGCCTGGCTTTGCCTCGGCTCGCTTAAACTTATTTGCGAAGAGCGGAATCGCGATTAAATTGCTTCTCGGAGGGTTAATCGCGTGATCGGAGCGAGCACCGACGCTCGTTCGTCGGCTCGCAAAATATCTTTTTATTCTCTCGCGACTCGTCGACGAACTTCGAACACTTTCGTTTCGAGTCTCGCATCGATTTTCAAGTAGCCGATTTCTACGTAGCGTATCAAGGCCGGGCGCGTGCTAATTTACGTATTATAGGTATAAAGTATGTACAATGATCGCTACGCGGTATATTTTGCACGCGAGTCGGTCTATATGGTAGGAAAGTAAAGAGAAGTTCGAGCGTTGTTTATTAAATCATCCGTCAAGGAAAACGTGTAATCCGCGAGCAGCAAAAAAGGCCACGCTCGGGTGGCCGAGTAAAAGCAACTTAATAATACGGGGGTGAGGGGTGGAGAGAAGCGAAGAGGGGAGAAGAGAGAAGGACGCGTCAAGTTTATATTCCCTCGGAATGATCGAAGCGCGAGTAGATACATTTCTTTGATAGAAGCGGATACATATTTCTGGATACAATCAAGCGCGACGTTTATAACACGTACGCTGGTAGTCTCGGAACGAAACGCTTCGTTGCTCGCCATCGCCAATCTGTCCTATGCTAAATGATCATTGAAAGATCGTGCTCGAGTACAAATATCGCGTCGGTGTATTAATAGTTGCCGTGATTACCATTCCATTACCGTACAACGTCATTATGCTGAACAGTACAAGGGAGCAAGATATTCGTCGAGACGGCACTATATCAATCCGCCGTAATATCGGCCGTTGCAGCAGGTTGAAGCACCTTATCGCTAATATCTCCGAGGAGAGCGTGCACGCGCGTACATGCTTCCTTCGACGATATATCCCTCTAGCCTGTTCTCCGGAGAATTACTAAATTACGGAACGGTTCTCCACGCTCCTATCTCCATCCCTTTTCATACGATTCGATGGCGTGAAATTAGGATCGCGTCTCTCGTATTTTATCGCACGAATATTTTCCTTTATCGATTAGATATCTCCTTGTTGGCATGTCTTTCAATAAAAAATTTCGACGACGGCTCGGCTACACGCCCGATCTCGCGAATTTGTTTCCGTTCCGAAGGAAAAGGAGAGAAAAAGAAAAGGAAAGGAAGAGAAAAAGAGAGGAAGGCTCGAGAGATGCGAAGGAGGACAGCAAAGATCTCGAAGAAAAAGCAGCCCGAAGGGGGCCCTAAGCGTTACGAGTCAACCCCGACAGGGAGCGCTGATCGAGCGAGATCGGGAGGCGGTATCGTAAATCATGTAACCCAATTCAATAAAGCACGGTGCCCTTTCCCTCTAACCGGTGCCAGCAGGTACAACCTGAAGAAATCCCGAATGTGTCCATAACTCAGCGGGCTCTCCGCCGGTCCTCTCATTCTGCTTCCTCTCTCTCTCTTTCTCTCCCTCGCTCTCTCTCTCTCTCTCTCTCTCTCTCTCTCTCTCTGCTGTTCTCGCGAGATCGTACGCATACGTATAAAAAACCTATGCCCGTAGCCCTTTTTAGCCCTTTTTTCTGCTCCGCGATCTCTTTCCGTTCGCCTTTTTCAAACGGCGTGTACATAACATTCGACGACAACCACGACAACGACGACCCACGTTCCCCGTTGATCGCTCGCGAGAGTTGTCGGATTTGTAGAACAATATTATCGAAGGTGCGTGCGCTCGCGCGCGATTCGGTGCGTGTTGCCACGGTGCGAATTGTAAATTCCATGCGCCTCCGCGTTTTCTCTCTTTCTCCTTTCCCCTTTTTTCTCTCGACTCTCGGAAAGTCGTGAGATATCACGAGATATAGCTGAAATCGCGTTCGAGAGATCGCAGAAACGATATTTTGTGTTCGACGTAACGTCTCCTCGTGGGCCGGGATCAAAGTTCGATTCGAGTCTTTAATAAGGCATTGTTGCGTACATTTTTATCGATCGATCGCTTAAAAGCGTCGGGGCTCTCTTGGCGAGTTCGCGTTATTGAAGAAAATCTTGTGTTTCGTAGATAAGCGGGACGAATAAATGCCGAAGGAACGACGTCGGTTTATTCGAATATACGAGGAAAGATAAACCGCGTCTATATAAGCGTGTTGATTTTTACAATTAAAATTTTTCTTATTTTTTTTTCTTTTTTCTTTTTCTTTTCTTTTCTTTTTTTCGCGGGAAGAAGGAGGTAAGGAAACTCTTCCAAAATTTCTCTTCTCGTTGGCCTTTAAATCGAGCGAGTCGATTTACGAGATGTAAACGCACGCGCGCGCCGCCAGCGTGTCACGCTTTACACGCTCGAGCGTTACGAACTTTACGAGTTACACGATAATAGAGAAAGAAAAGGCTCGCGTGGTTGTTTCCGATCGGGAACTTTAAAGCGATTCGAGAAAGAGAGGATAGCCGAGAGAAAGAGAGAAAAAGAGAGAAGGAGAAGAAGAAGAAGAAGACTTCCACGTCTCTCGTACGCGTGGAAACGGGACGTCCCGGTTGTATGCCTCTGACAGCAGGAGTCTTCGTTCAGGGACTTAAATCATTGAGTAACAACGACGATATCTACGACGGTGACGATCGACGAGACCGTAGGACTCGGATATCCACATCGATCAATCGTGGAGAAGCGAGTTACACGAGCTCCATGGGGACGCGTTTAGAGAGATCTACTCTCTCTTTCTCTCCTTCTCTCTCTCTCTCTCTCTCTCTCTCTCTGTCTGTCTGTCTCTTTCTCTCGGTTTGCTAGAAAATATTCGTCCAAGAAAATTCATTAAAAGTTCGTCCGATTGAATCGATTTTCTGTATGTTATTCACATTCAACCGAGAGAATCGACGTAGGAGCGAATCGGTCGGATGAATAAATCGTTCTCGAGATACGATGAAGCGGTTGAAAGGAAAGAAAAAAAGTGTGGGAGGAAGAAAGAAAGAGAAAGAGAGAGAGAGCAGAGGTTCTAGAGGATGCGACTATGGTGATCGCGATCGGCGCCAATAAATAAACGGCGGGAAGGAAGGCGGGCAATTAAGAAAGACATCAGGCGACTAATGAGGTTACGCCGCGACGAGCTCCTCCTCGGTACCAGCACTAACGTAGAGTAAAACAGAGCGAGAGCGAGCAAGAGAGAGAGAGAGAGAGAGAGAGAGAGAGAGAGAGAGCGAGATAAGAAGAAGGAGGCGAGAGAATCAAGTTGGTCACGCGTAGAAGCGAGTCGACCGTTCGGCTGTTCGAATCTCGATACCGTGCAACCGCAATATCGAGAGCGAGCGATCCCGAGGAAGGTGCTGGAGGAGAAGAGAAGCTGAAGAAGAAGAGCAGGGAGTGGAAGGGAAGAGGACGTGGTATAGTAAAGACGGACGGATTCGAGCGGTCGAGAGCTGTAGGACCGTTGCCACGAGGCAGAAGACAATGCCGCATAAATCACGAACGGCAGCGGGACGCCAGTCGGCGTGCCGATCGCTCGATACACCCCGATACAGGCTCGTCCAACTAATTGCCCGTTGTGTCTATGGGAGGGCAGAAATCGCGCTCTGATTGCCACGAGAATTGAGGAAGGAAGTCGTGTGCCTCCGCGATACCTTCGAGATCCTACGTACGATGATCGAGGAACGGCCGCACCAGGCGGATCGATCTTAAAGCAAGAAGATTGAGTCCTATCTCTGCTTCACCGAGAGATCGACTTTGATCGTCGAGGCGAGATATATAATGGGACGCTCTGTACGTCTCGACAGCTTGTGATACGCGATTTAAGTCTTGTATAGAATACATCGACACAGTACAGCTATCTATAAACGACGAATAATCTCTTTGTCGTCGTTCTCGCGATAAAAAGACGTATAGGAGGAAGAGATGTATAAAAAAGAGTCGTTGACGTACGTACGTTTCGCGTACCGACGTAGAGAAGCGTTAGAGTTCAGCCACGTAGTAGTAGTCGGAGAAGCTTGAAAGGCGCGCGCGATCGAAAGCATTTCCGGGTAGAGAAGGATCCACCGGCGTGGTTAGCACGATGCCCCAAAGCGGCTTGACCTCGACGAGGAGAGGAGAGCCCGGAACGATCGTAGCCGAGACCCGTCGTCCCTCTAATCTCGCTCGATTCTACGCGCGTGTAGGTACGCGCGTTCGTGTGTCCGCGTCCGTGTGTTTACGTACGGGCTTCCTCTACCGACGACGAGACGCGAGAGAGAGAGAGAGAGAGAGAGAGAGAGAGGGAGAGAAGAAGAGAGAAAGGAGCATCTAGATCGCAGGGGAACGTCGTTCTCTTCTCTTTCTTTCTCTCTCGAACAAGGAGGACTCGAAAAATGGCCTCGGGTCGGTTTCCGGGTCACGCGTTCGTCGGGACGCTCTCGAGTATCAGGTGTCATTACCATTGGACTCTCTTACTCCGTTCTCTCTTTCTCTCTGTCCGTCTCTCGGGGATGTTGCCGAGCGTTGTGAAAACGACGAGTACCGTACGACGTTCCGGCGAGACCGGCCACTGGGGCAACCGAGCTGCGAGCGTTGTGGATGTAGAGCGCTTCGACTCTTTCCAGTCACGCCCTCCCGTGCCCTCCCGTACTTTCGGATCGCGTCGGAAAGTTTCACGACGCGTACGGTATGTCCTTCTTCGCGGCGATGATCCTTGGCCCCCGCCAGCCGGATCCTTTTCCACGGTACCAAGACGTTTCTCTCGTTAGGTTAGTCGAACGTGGAATCTCCATCCTTTCCGTCCAAGCAAATGGCAATGTCTTGTATATCTCTTGACTTCTCTCGTTAGAATTCGTTAACAGGTACGATTGGAATTTTCATGATCGTTGCAAATGTCATTGATTTTCTTGATAAACCTTTCGTATCTTCTTTAATAGCCATTAATTAAAATTTATCTCTTCGTCGTTCTTTCCTTTTTATCGTCCAAATATTATAAAAATGACGAGGAGCCGTCTACCGACTAACCGCTGGTTTGTCAACGAGCAACGCGCTTCGAGGATGATCGGCACGAAGAAGCGTTTCGCTCGTCACTTCGCAAGGGTCCCGAGAATTGCCGGCATGAGAACAATGAACGCGGAGGATGGAGGAGCTACGCGGAATCGCGGAGGTTAAGTCCGTTGTCGGATCGTCCGATGACCGATCAGGGGTCACGTCATTCCGTCGAGAGATCGAAGAGATGTCATTGGTGGTCCGTTATTCCTGAATGACCCGAGAACTCTTTCCTCTTTGCGGATCGAAGCACCACCTGCAGAAAACGTATATATCCCGGCGATCTCGTCTCTTAACCTTTTCCGATCCGATTTCGCTCATCACGATTCGCTCCCACAACAACGGTTATTGCTGCTCCTCGAACGACGTAATTCTAGGCAATACGATTTAAAGCATGGTATCGGCCATCTTTCGAGCGCCGTTTTCTACGTACATTGAAACAAAGATCTTCTACGTACGATTCTACAAATATTTTTGATAAGTTGATTTCGACAAAAAAAAAAAAAGAAAAAAAGAAAAAGAAAAATTAATGGCGATGCAACTGGCGATGGAATGACGTTCGGTAGCACGGACAACGATTTCAACGATTCTTTTGGATTTATAAAATTCACACGCAAGAGGATGGTCCGTTTTGGGAAGCGACGAGGAAAATGAAAATTGAAAAATCTAAATGGAATCACGTCGGGCTGTTCGCGTGACACGTTCATTCATCGGCTTCATAAAAGGTCACTTTATAAGTTCCACCTACTTTATAAAATCCTTTGTATCTCGGAGATTTAGTCGGCACGCTCGAGTGCCCAGGAACGAAAACAGGACCTCGGCTCCGAGATTTATTGTGAAGGACTCTCGAGCATGGTTGCGCGCCTCGTAGCAACGTGGACGCGGCTACGCTTCTGTGTGCGTTCTTCTCTCCCTCTCTCTCTCTCTCTTTCTCTCTTTTTTCTCGTTTTTTCTTTTCTTTTCCTTTTTCTTTCCTTTTTTCGGTTACTCCCATTTTTAGAATCGGTCTATTCATCATCGGCCACGGGGTGGATCTAGTCCTTGGATTTTCAACGATTCTCTTGGATTCTAAAGTACATTTTTCTTTCTCCGTATATACCTCTTTGGACAAGTTTTTCTGAAACATTCTCTCTTTGTATTCGAAAATTACGATTTTTAAAATAAAAATTTGTATCTCATCCCGTCGAGTACATTTTGATCTATTCGATTTGATATAGATACTCTCGTTGGTTTAGAAATACCTCGCGGTAGAGTTTTACTACGGGAATTAATGTTTGGAAGATTAATGACCTTCTTTTTTCGAAAGATTGATAGAGTTACGTGACATCGTGCATATGGATCGCGTCGGATCGTACACGGAGAGAAGAGAGAAGAACGTGTCTTCTAGGTCGGCGAGGAAAGAAGATCGTTCAGGTAACACGGGCTAGGCACGAGAGACTTCATAAAGTAATCGGACTTTGGGAACGCTTCGTATACATGGCCGCGTTCAGAGGCCTGCGGGCGTAAAAGAAGCGAATAATGGGCTCATTCATCGAAGTAACGAAAACCTCGAGACTCTGGCAGCACCGTCCTCGACCAGAGATACCGACAATTACAAAGCTATTGTAAGGATCTCGACATACGCTCGAGAAGAATCCACATTCCATATCGACGCTGATTTTTCTTCCCGATGAAAAGTTCTCCGGGTGAAAACTTTGAAGAATCGTCGAAAATTGAACGATCGTGAATAACGATAATAATAATACCGATACCTTTATCAATCTTTCCGATCTGGAGAACGTTCCGATCTAAAGAACTGACAGGGAGCTCGTTTCGTGGAAGAATCATTAACCGGTGAATTTGGAGGCTCCGACTTCGTTACCAGAACATAATTCACGAACAATGCTCGTGGAACACGGATCTCGAGCGGAACGTTCGTATTTTCGAATCGCCGGGAGGCGATTCGGCGACGAGCGAATTAACGAATTGCGATTTATGAAAGTCCGGCGAATCGATAATTGGCACCAAGGACGGAAGGTCCCCCGAAGGCGTGGGTGCTCGAGAGACCTTCGTTCGTCGTCGTCGTCGTCGTCGTCGTCGTCGTCGTCGACGAGGAGTTAGCCGGTCGATAGGCGCACCGAGCCCAACTCCATAAATCACTTGGGATTCCTCGCATTCTCGGCATTGTGGGCCGGTACACTTGTTCCAGGTCCCATTCTTTCGTCCATTCATGCGCGCGCGACAATGCTCTGCACCTTACGTTTTCCATAGAAACCTGGACGTAGTTACTCACACATACGCGTATACGCTCCTGAGAGGTCGGACACACGGATGAAAGAACTATACTCTTAGAGAGACGTCTCTCACTATCGACCGTTCGCTCGAATATCCTCTTTCATTGAATAATAGAAGAGCCTGAAAAGTCTTCGCAAGAATGGATAGAAGAATCTTAGCTTACGATTCTCGATCGTCGTGTCGTCATGCTATCGAGAATTATCTCGGTCTCTTCTCTTTTCTTCTCTTACTCTCCGCCTTTCTTACCTTGTTGATTTTATCGTGTTTACATTTCGAGGAAGCTGTCCTTCTCTTCCACGTCTCGTACTTTCTTTCTTTTTCACGCTGAGAATACTTCTCTTACATTTAGTTCCTTTCGAAAGGACGCCCTCGTGCAGTAGAACGCGTCGAAAGAACGCTGCGATCTTCTTTTCTATTCGTCGTTTGTCAACCGGATCGAATAATAGACTTTGAGTTTCTTTTATCGGAAAATTCTTTCGCGACATCTCTTTATATCTTTTTCCTTCTCTCTCTCCCCCCCTCTCTCTCTCTCTCTCTCTCTCTCTCTCTCATTCCCTTCGTTATTACAGTCTTACAAGATGTTTACCTTTTTAGCACCGCGAGAATAAAGTTACGCCGTGCATAGAAAATACATTAGCGTTTGATCGCTAAGTAGATAAATGCTTTAATAGCGAGAGAATAAAAAAGAAATGGAAAAGTAAAACGGTAAAATGTATAGATAATTACGTCGATACAAGTGTTGTACGGTATAATAACGTTGGTCCGTGAGCACGAATTCAAGAACAAATTCGTGGACTCTCCTCGCGTGGACATATTTAAGGCAGAAACGTCTCGCATTCCTGGCAAAGAGGTCCTCGGTAGCCAGGCACATTATTCCGCCAGTGGACCGCTTTTTATCGGGTTGGACCGGCTGCTAATCTCTCGTCCACTCTCTTTTACTTTTTCCTCTCGTCTCCTTGTTGACAAGTTTTTTTTTCGGACTTGCACGCATCGCGAAACGGCGAAAGCGGCGGCGCGTAGCGCGAGGGATCGCGTTCTCTTCCTCGCAGATTCGGCCGCGCGAGGAGGACGAGTCGGTCCACTGTGGAAAGAGGACTACCCCTCTCTCTCCTTCTCTCTGTCTCTTTCTCTCTCTCTCTCTCTCTTTCTCTCTGTAAAGTTTCTCTGAAGTTTCGCCGCCTCCGCTGTCTATCGTGCGCGACAAGTTCGCTTTTACGCGGATACGGACCCTTTGTCGTCTCGTTCCCTGACAACGCTGCGACACCTATGCGCGTCGGATAAACGTAAAGGGACCGCCGGCCACACCTGATTTCGGAAAGGTCTCTCTCTCTCTCTCTCTCTCTCTTTATCGGAGAATTTCAACGGGGAATTTCAAATCGACAGAAACGTTTAGCAAACTATCGAGGAAAAAAAGGTAGCACAGGAAGCGTATTTTACGATCGCTGCGGCTTTTAAAAGGAGGTTAGAAGCTAACACGTCACGCTCCGATGGAGATCTTTCTTGATTGATCTTTCTAAGCAGGATTTACTCGACGGTGTTATTATCGTTATTATTAAATTATTACATGTACAACGTCGACAACATAATTTCGTTGTTTTCTTTTTTCGCTTTTTTTCTTCTCTTTTGCCTTTTACGTTGGTCGAGTTTGAAAATGAAATACTCTACAAATAAATATCCACGTACGCGCATTGTCCGCGTTTATAGCTCGAGTCGGGCTATTCTCGCGTCGGCAGGTACCGTGAAATCTGTTTCTCGTCGCACGAAGAAAGGGTAAGAGATTCCCTTTTAATTCGTCCGA
This sequence comes from Vespula vulgaris, assembly GCF_905475345.1. Classification (NCBI taxonomy): domain Eukaryota; kingdom Metazoa; phylum Arthropoda; class Insecta; order Hymenoptera; family Vespidae; genus Vespula; species Vespula vulgaris. Next base: position 611,186 of record NC_066595.1, on the reverse strand, counting down.
TTAGTTTTCTTTCCAGGACACCGAGGATGCTTGGGTTTTTGAAGCGACGCGTCCTTGAGGGTCCATTGTCGTTGCGAATAATACTGGAGCACTGGAAAGGATACTCCGGTAGCGTGTATTCCTTCGGTCCTTTCCCACAGAGTTACCCGAATCCTGGAAACCTTTTTCCATTCTACGTATTTTTTTTCCTCTACGTATTTTTTTTTCTCCTCCACCTGCATTCTACCAAGAAAGTAAGGACTCTTTGCATGGGAACCTTCTTTCCGTATCTCTCTCATTCCTTTTTATCCAGGATATCTTGGAAGGATCGTTCCTGTCTCTTCTTCGCCACCATGTTAGACTTTGGCAATCCTTTGAGATTTTTACGCAAGATTTCTTACCTCTTTACACCTCGACTATTCCTTTCCAAACAGTGAGGATTTTTTTTCGGTAATCCAGGAAAAACTCGAAGGAGAAAAAAAGAAGAGCTAAAGAATATCTTGGAAGATCCCACGTTTCGTTGAATGGATTAGGTACGTACGTTTCGATGGATCAACGCGCGGATCGGACGATCCTATCGGTTTTTAGGACTGTTCCAAAGAGACTCTTTTCATATCTTTTTATCTTCGTTCATTTCCAAGAGCGAGAATCGTTCGATCGTCGTAGGTGGAGAATCGTGGGAGAAACGGTTTCGATTTAATATTCGAAAGTTTCGGAGTATTTGATCGCTTAAGCGACGACAATAAGCGAAGGAAATTACGTAAACGTTTTAACCTCTCACTTTCATGGAAATGAATTTCGTGAAGTTGGTAGATAAGGGATAAGAGGAGAAAGAGGGGCGGGGTCGTAAAACGTTGGAACAGAAACGCAGAAATTATTCTAAGTAGCGTGCCTCGAGGCAACGCGATCACAGTTAACGGTCTTTACGCGCGGAAATCGTCTTGCGGTCTTCCATTCTTTAGCCTCGGTCGCCCGAAAGGTCAGAGCTTTCTTCCTCAGTCAGAATTTCCATGCGAGATTCTCGATTAGATAGTCACTGACGTAAAGGGTTGTCCACGAGTATATCCGCAGGAAGAGAGCGTGCTCCTGCTAAAGGAAAGTCTTGGATATCTTGTATGGAATCGCTTGGACAGGTGATGCACCGCTGCACGTCCGCCTCACGAACCTTCCTCCGCAGTCGCACTTTTATGGCCTTCGTGAGAGATTTAGATCCGAGCTCGATGGATTGTTCGTCGTGCCTCCGCGAACTCTCGTAAACGTTCGATCGGTTAAACGTATAGGTATGAAAGTGAATTACTACGCGGCGATTTCAATCCGAGCTGTTTAAAGTCACTTAACGCGTGTAATTTACTTTACACCTATCTGCGAAGGACGGATCGATACTATTTATTCGTAGTATATCGATAGGAATAGTCTATCTAGTCGCGCATTAATTATTTTCAAATTTTCTTTACGGCAACCTATGCGTTTTCATCCGACAGAACGAATAATGATCTCCCTCGTGAAAATCGCTCTTTCGGAAGGTGCATCGACGACCCGTATCTTTTACCACTCGATTCGTCGTCGACTTTCGGAAAAGCGAGAAGAGCAGTGGAGGGTGCGGAAAAACCATATGGCACTTTTCGGGCGCGTGGCACAAAGAGAACCTCGGCGCCGTTTTTAATTGCACCATGTGGCAACCCTGATGAGGAAAAGGAAGGAAGGAAGGAAGGAAGGAAGGAAGGTACGACACGAACTCGAACTTCAAACTCATTTCTACCCACAACTGTCAGGTTCCCTGGATGATGGAAATTTGTCGAACTTGGTTAGCTCTTTCCTTGCGCCGTGTGTTCTCTGTTTGATTTTTATAGTTTCAGCGACGCGGTAACCGATCCGACACTTCAGGTGAGTGTCAGCTGTTTCACTGGTTCAAAAAAAGCGATATCACGATGACGTTGCACGTTCCTTTAACTCTTACAATAGGTTCACCTTCGATGGCTTCTTCCGGTGTCGCAAAAGCCAAATCTTCGAGCAGAGCATTGGGAATTACTTTCGTGTATAAGAGTTGCTGTATGAACGTTCTTTCCGATTATACGTTTTCCCTCAAGTTCGAACTCGTTAGTGATTTTTCTAATCGATAAATCATTTTCTAGAGCAACGTTTTCATGATTCTTTCGTTCGACGTTAGCAAAATTTGTTCTTTTTCTCCGTTGGAAATACGGATCGATGTATCGTCGAAAGTGCGACTAACACATGGCGCGTGCCTGGAGCATCGATTACGGACCCCCATAAGACATTCGAACGAGCTATCTGCCACCTTGCCGATAATAAATCGATCCCTCGTGTCCAGAAAACGATCGAGGGTGTAGTCACTGGTCGGCCCTTCCCTCTCCCCTCCTGAGTCACGACCACCTTGCTTGGTTTTTGGATCCTCCTCTTTAAGTAACAAGGGTCGGCCGGGTATCTGTGGAAAACTATAGGTTTGCTTCTGATATAACAGTCTTTTAACGTCAAGAAGATCACGAAGTCGAAGAAACGTCTTTGTTTCAGAAAAAAGAAAGACATACGAGTCTCGCATATTCGTGCTGCCGAGAGAAAAGATCTTTTAACGATGCATTTTGACAAGGATATTAGTAGCAGTGATAGTAATAGTGGTTATGGTGGTAGTAGTGACGTTATGCTGGTGGTAGGAACATGCGACTCGTTCGTAATTCTATAGACTTATGATTTAAGGCAACGATAGGACAAGAGTCGCAAGAAAGAGCGGCAGTCAGCAGCGTGACCTTTGAATACTCGTGGAGAAGATTTAGAGAGAGCGAGTTTTATCCCTCGCGATTGTCCGGCAGTCGGCCGAACGGGAAGAAGTATTTATGTATGCTCGGATCTCTTGTAAAAGCGGTACATAAGTAGCGAGCCACACCTAATAATATTATATCCACCGGGAGCCGCTTAACGAGGTCGTCGTTGTCGTCCACACAGGATCTTGATCGTCATCGTCGTGAAGCTCGGACTCTCCGCTATTCTCTCTCTCTCTCTCTCTCTCTCTCTCTCTCTCTCTCTCTCTCTCTCTCTCTTTCTCTTTCTCTCGTGGTCTCGTTATAATGGCCGCGTGGGATCGGCGTGAACGATGAATTTCGTTGGTGCACCTCGCGATTCTCTTTCCAGTCGTGCGATTCCTGGCCACACACGTCGAGCACCGCGGGTTCTCTTTCGCGTAGAAGAAGGATTTGCCATGAAACGAGGGAGATTGTAAGCGCGATGCACAATGAAATGAGGGAAGAGGGGCGGGAGGGTGTCATAGGAGAGTCTCTCTCTCTCTCCGTCTCTCACCAGGGATTTACAACCTTTTCTCCGAGGGGTCTCTTCTCTCCATCTTTTTCTATTTGCTACTCGACACGCACAATAGCACGTGTTGCACGACCGCCATTGCTTGCCACTTGTTTCGTATTGTATACGTGTACGAGAAAGCGATGTGTCTTTGGGTTCGCCATTGATTACGCGATATGACAGTCAGACAGACGTTATTGTAGCTACAAATTTCGCGTCCGTTTAGAATTGTTCGTATCCGAGTTGGAGTTAAGACGATCGATTCGAAGATAACTCGACAGTGTCGATCGTAATTCCATCGAGATGTCGAAGGATCGAAGCGAAACACAGTTTGGTGACTTTTGTCGCGAGAATCGATTCTTCGAGGTCGAGAGTCGCGCGATCTCGGAGGTTCTTGACCTTCGAGTTAACTCACTCAAGGCTCTTTTAATTGCCATTCATTCGGTCGGAGACGCGATACGTTCGTCTCGAGAACGACAGGGACCACTATGCGCGTATGTGGGTTGGAGTGAAAGATTAAACGGAGTCATGATACAAGAGACTCGTAGCAAGGTGATCTTTCGAAGAGTATCCGAGACATGGGCTAGCCTTTCATTGGGTAAGAAAGAAAGAAAGAAAGAAAGAAAGAAAGAAAGAAAGAAAGAAAGGAAGGAAGAAATAAAGAAAGAAAGAAGGAAAGAAGGAGACGAAGGATGAAAGAAGCGTAGAAAGAAAAGGACGAAGGAAAGAGAGACGTCACGAGCACGGTGTCGTGTCCTTACGCGCTTGAATCTTTGTCGGATCATAGACTTCGTCCCGCTATAGTCTTCGTCCTTCTGGACACAATGAAAGGTTCACGATATAGTCGGTGGACGCTGAATACGAGTAAATGACCTCCATTCATGGTGGATCGCCCACCATTCCATTGAAGAAACGAGCCCGGGTGGGCCTGCTACGAGTCGGACTTTAAGGTGTAGGTGCTGTTCCTCCAGAAATTTCATTATATTTCGATTCGCTTTTAAAAAGATAATTCACGCTTATTCCTAGAATTTGGACCGTTGTCCGATGAAATGGTGGGTTCATCGGACGTTAAATTCTTGTCGTTAGAACGCGGCAAAGATCAGCTCGGTGGGTCTTTAAAAATGTGTCCGTGGAAGGAGTCTTTAGGTCTTAATGAACGAGAACACAGTTACGCCGCCGTCGCTAGTGCAAAAGATCAGTTTGATTCGTGGCAGGCGGTGTTCTCTCAGGTACAAACAGAGAGAGAGAGAGAGAGAGAGGGAGAAAGAGACGAAGGTCCGACGCTGTCGGTTGTCTCTTACCTGACGCGCGGCGACAGTCTGCAAACTGTTAAATAGCTGAGTTAGAAATAGCTCGTTTCTTGGCAGAGAGGAAGACGAAAGGTACCGCCATCCCTTTGCTCTTCCACCATTCGCATCACCTCCCGCACTCTCCACGTTTCGCTTCGTTTCGTTAATTAACGCCGAGCTCGCTTCGATCGGTTAATGTTAATTGCGCCGACGTTTGGCCAACCTGCAGCGACTAACCGATAGGCGTGCCCCTCACCACGTGTCGCTTCGATGCTTTCTTTTACCATATGCATTATACTTTTATATTCGCAGTAGGTATACGCGTTAACGCACGTTTCTACCTACGCTTATGTAGGTTGATCAGAAGGCAAACGTTTCAGCCGCTTTAATCGAGAAAATTCTTTCTTACGCTTTACCGTAAATATCCTTATCTCGTCGCATACCATTGGCTAATGAATTTTAGCTTAATAACCTTCGATGCATTAACACGCATCTTCCTTCCTCGGCGAATCAGCTCCTTCTCCTTCTCCTTTCTCTGCTGCTCGCGCCAGCCAGAAAACGACAAGTAGCTATTTCTCGCGGCGGAATTATCGCATGTACGGTTTTACCGGATAATCACCATTATCGTATATCTTCGTTTGGATCTATTTCTCGCGTCTCGCGTATTTAAAGCGAGCTAATCGAGCTCCTATCTCCGGAACACGAGGATATCATTTTTAACGCGCAACCAAGGTCGGTTTTATCATCGAATCGAGAAGAGTCTCCCTTCGCTTCGTTTATCCGTGAACTACTTATAAAGCGTAATCCGCGTACGCGACGTCACGTCGCGTTTCATTAGAGCTATTGTTGAACCTTTCCAAAGGTATAGCTAGGCTACGTTGACATCGTTTTATCTCTCACGGATATAGGTAGCGTAGCTCGTGTTCCCGATAGATCCACGTTTCTACCTGTATTCGGTGTTCCACGAACGCGGACGTTCTCTCTCTCTCTCTCTCTCTCTCTCTCTCTCTCTCTCTCTCTCTTTCTCGTAGATAAATCGAGACTTGGTACAAGTCGGTGGTTCAAACCACGTTCCGTTCGGAGCAAGGTAAATCGGTGATAAGAGCCGAGTCCGTAAGGAAAGACGTGGGTATTTGCCAGGCCGTGGTTCAGGGTGGTACCTAAATCATAGCATTAATTAGTAAGAGTTAATGATCGAGCGTTGTCGGAGGTAAGATTTTTGCTTGACCTCGAGGAAGGCAAGGGTCTCGATGAAAATCAAGGCTCACGTGTGTTTTTCCCTTCTGACCACTACCGGGCACAATTATTGGGTCTGGCTCGCGGGCCGAAGGAACAACGAGGGGTAGGAGGAAGATCGGTGTGGTTGCCGGCGCACTCCGTACGAGCCACGTCCGATCGCCTATCTGCGACTAATTAACACGGCCCGTTAATGAAGCCCACGTATGAGCCGCGCACGTACCTAGTCTTTCTCTCTTTCTCATCACCCTCCTTCTTCTTCCACGGCAGCACGTACCAGAGCTCGGTTAGCCATAATCACGGCGCCTTCGATATATACCATACCGACAGGGTATTCGCGCGCGGCGCCTAATTAGCGCTTCTCGTACCCTCCTTCCTCCGCCCACTTCTTTCTATCATCCTGTTCCTCCCTCTCGTCCTTTCTCTCTTCCTCCCTCTTTCACTTGGTATCATCGATCCCAACTTTTTCACAGTTTTCTTTCGACCATTCTTTCGAGGCCATCCGATTCGACGTGAAATCAGCGTAACAGGTAGGCGGAATGTACCATATCCTTAACTATCTCATATGCCATTGGCAAGAAGAGAGTAGCGAGAGAGCTAGAACGGTAGTACGGCTTTCTGAACGGTCTTAATCCAATTCCAGGAGCATTCAGGACGGGACCGTTTCCTGTCCATTCGCGGTGTAGAACGACGAAATAGAAGGCGTGTGTACATAGTACGCGGACGTACGCCACGTTCAGAGTTTCATAAACTGGATTACGGCACGAAACGTCCGCCCGACGACGAGAGAGCATCCGGCTCTTCGAAAGGAGAGACCTTTGGACTGCCATTCAGGACGACTCTCCTTCTCTCTCTCTCTCTCTCTCTCTCTCTCTCTCTCTCTCTCCCTCTTTCTTTCTTTCTTCCTTCCTTTCCACAGGCGCGACTACACACAACTTTTACTACTACTAGTAGTACTACTACTACACTACTACTACTACTACTACTACTACTTCTACTACTACTACTACTACTACTACTACTACTACTACTCTGGAGACAGGATACGAGGAGTGACGGACGGGAATCACGATCCCCTTTGTCCGTCCCGCGGGCTCTCTATTTCTTTCTCTCTCTCTCTCTCTTTCTATATATATATATATATATATCTTGGCCGCTCTTTCTCGAGGCTGGACCGACTCGAAGCTCTGGCATTCCTCTCACGTTTCGGATCGGAGGGATAAAACACTTCGTACGCGAGATAAAGCGCTATACCCCTTCGTCTCGTTAATACGGAGAACAGCTTCGACTCGAGCGATCTTTTTCGAAGGTGACCACTATAAAGGCCATTCGCGAGTCAGTCGGTCGAATAACTTCCTCTTACGATTCAAAATTTCGTCATACCACGTGAATTACCAATCGATAATGTTTGGAAATCTTTGGAGGCAAGTCCTTAACAAATCTTTTTTTTTTCTTTCCTTTTTTCTTTTTCCTTTTTTTCTTTTTCTTTTTCTTTTTTTTTCAATTATTTCTCCCTCGTTACGTTCAATGAAACGTTTTCCAAATGAACCTGCGTTCGATTCCAATCGTTTGCCTCGGGTAAGTGGACTTTCTCATTAGCGATCGTCGTATTATTGGCTCACGAACGAACAGTTCTTTTCTTAAAAGTATTGCGCTTTTGAAAGTAAACTAAATTACTCCGAGTTGCGAGAAGAAACGAGCCACGACCAGAACGATAGAAGGGAGCACGTTAGAGGCTGCGTTTTGGTAATTACGGTGCCGCTAACGCCGGTGCGTGACAAAGGATAATGGGTCATTAGATTTCTAACGAGTATATAAATCTGTAGAAACGGCTTTGTTAATTTTAGAAACATCGTGCTACGTAAGACAACGGAGCTGTCCATGTCGCTTGCGATCCGAGCTAACACGCGATTTCTACATGTCCGATGGGCACGTTTCTCGCAGGATTAAAGGTCGAACGACTGCGTAAAGTCGTTTCAATGACCACAATTGAGTTTGACCGCGTTAATAGTTTCTATTTTTTTTCTCGACTTAAATTCCGATTTAATAGCTCTCGTAATTTAATGCCTCGCAAGGTTACGCATTATTTACGCTCGTTCGTTTCGTTTCGTTTTAATTCGGTTTATCAATGAAACGAAGGAGGAGTAAAGAAGAACGCCCAAAGCAAACTAGAAAGGTTTCCAAGTTGGTACAAGACTACGAAAGGCTGCGAAAGGGCTGGGAGAAGCGTGCTATCGGATCTACAAGGTTCGTTGCGTCGTTTTGTCTCGTTAGGATACACGATGGTGAGACACGCGTCGCGACCTGTTCTCGATCGACGTGGCTGACACCTCGAAGAGGAGGGTAGGTACGCGTACAAGGTGGACGGAGCTAACGTGTACGGTGACACTGCGCCTTAATAAATGCGATTGGTCCGCACGCGCGTACACGTATCCGGAGGGGACTTTCCGTAAGGGAGAACATAAGAGAAAAGGATCGAGAGGGAGGAATCGAGAGAGAGAGAGAGAGAGAGAGAGAGAGAGAGAGGAATGCTCACGAAGGATAGGACAACGCTGTTTTGACGCTTCATTGAGTGACGCTCAGAAATGCCGCGTGACAGTTTATCGTGTTTCCTCGCTCCTATCTGCGATCTCGTCCTCGATGTTCCTTCTTCTTCCTTCCTTCTTTTCTTCCTTCCTTCCTTCCTTCCTTCCTTCCTTCCTTCCTTCCTTCTTTCCTTCCTTCCTTCGTCGTGCTCTTGCGAAGAAATGACGTCCCAGAGGGAGAAGAACCAGAGGAGGAGGAGAAGGACGAGAAAGAAGAAAAAGGAGGAGGACGACGAAGAAGGTGGATCCATCATTGATGCCACGTCGTACGATCCTCGGGTGGAATTTTAAGCAGCAACATCTTGTCGAGCGCAGGATTTCGGCCCCTTTTTGCTCGATACGGTCCTAATTTCGCGCGCTGGGTGGCGCGTCGGCTTGTCAAAGGATCTCACGATAGAGAAGAACCTTTTCCTTTCCTTCTCTCGAACGGAGCAACAGCAACCCTTTAAAGTTTCCGTAATCCGTTATACCCGAAATCGAGCGTATCGGCCGTCCGTGTCACCGGAGAACGACAAATCTCGTTTCTGGATCGAACTTCCTCAACTCGGAATTTGTTGTCGTCCGTCGAATTCTAAGCGCAATCGCGATAGCACCACGATTTACTTCTACCCCCTCGAGAGAGTGTCTACATTTTTCGTTCCTCTTTTTCTTTCTTTCTTTCTTTCTTTCTTTCTTTCTCTTGCATTTTCGCAAGTAGGAAGGATTGGAAGGGCTTCGTTGAAAGTCTCCGCGCGCACGTAAATTCGTACATATGCGCCATGGAACCTGCTTAAAGTGCGTGGAAGGGAATCGTCTTCCCTTTCTCTTTTCTTCTTCTCTGCTTCTCTTCTACTTCTTCTTCTTCTTCTCTTCTTCTTCTCTTCTTCTTCTCTTCTTCTCTTCTCCTTCTCCTTCGTCGTCTTCTTCTTCTTCTCGTGGCCGGAGATTCGTGAAGATAGCTCGGCACGGTAGCTCGTCAGAAAGCCGCGATGAACCTTCCGTGAGCCGTAGCACGTGCGTGTCCGTTAGATAACATCGCTCGTAACTCGATATTGTTTCGCTCAAACAAATTAGGGGAATTCAGGACTCGAGGTAGAGGACCTCGACTTTTTCAAGGTTCACGTCCTCTTGGTCGGCGTTCACATTTCTTTTTCCACTCTCTCGGAGGTGTGAATTTAAATTCGATTATCGTCGTCGAACGATCGATTCGAGTTGCATTTAAGAAAAATAATTCGTTTTAATTTGCTTACGGTATTTCGATGAAATTCGGGCAACGTTTCGGCAAAACGCGTGGTCGCGTCAGTTGAGTCACACGTTTATGATAATGATTCGTTTAAGAAAGGGCCCGACGACCGGGCGAAATCTTTCCCTCTCTCTTGAAGGAGACTCTGTACTAAATCTTGCCGACTCGCGGCCGGTTCTTTCTGTCCGAGGAAGTTTCCAGGAAGCCTTTTTATATTTTCTGCAGAGAAGAAGAAGAAAAAGAAGAAGAAAGAAGGAAGGAAGGAAGGAAGGAAGGAAGGAAGGAAAGAAAGAAAAGAAAAGGAAAGGAAAGAGAATGCGTATATGTACGTGTTGCGCCTTGGTAAAGGCCCGGCCGAAGGTTGCAACGTTTCACGAGCTCCCCTTGTAAATCACGCCTAGCCCCTGGCGGCATAATTGTCGGCGTTAATAAACTCGCGACGTCGACGGGGCCACGTTCCTGCACTTTTATGCAGAACCTACTCGACTTCGTCTCATCCGTATTTTACGAAACGAGATCGATCATCGTCCCTTATAACTCGCGAATTTTTATTACCGACGATATAATTTTTTGTACTGTTAACTTTAGCGCCCAAAAATATGCTCCGTCGCGCTTTAAGATTCGCGTTATTCGATCGTCAGAAACGGTTGAATTTCTCGACAATTTTATTGGTATGTTAAACGTGGGTGTAAACGTCTCGCACTCGTTGAAGCAAACTGTCCGCTCGTCTCTCGTCCGATCGGTCGAACGAGACGAATCCAAGAGCCGGCGTCGTCGTGAGGTTGCTCGATCGACCGTCGGACTTGCCACCCAAGTTGCTGGAAACCAGTGCGCCTATATACTTACTTACGTTCCTATACCTACGTACATATATAAGCGAGAATATGTTCTTTGACAAGTTTGCGCTCGAGACATGCGCCGTAATGCGTTAGCTTCGACGATTTTCACGGCGAGCGTCGCGTTCATAATGAACCAAAGCTAATCAGGAAAGCGTGGACGCGTTCGGGTACGCCGAGAAGGCAAAACTGCGTTCCAGATTTTTTCAGAGGAGGCGGATGCAGTGACATCTGACACGCAACGTCGTGAGATCGAGCTAACCAGAGAAAGAGAGAGGGAGAGAGAGGTGCAACAGCGACGATTATCTACTCTCAAGTAAATCTCGAGCAGAGGGACTTTCCTCGCGAAACGCTTTTTCGTGCTTTCCTCAAATTATTTGAATCTCGCGTTAGAGACCCGCAGAGTCTCAGAGTTTTTCGTAAGAAGAAGCAGAGAACGTCGTGGCGAGCTCATTAACATATCCTTGTCCCGGGAGAGTTTCCTCGGGCCAAAGTCGTAAATAACTACGCACATGGTGGACGCACATGGTGGACAGAGGGAGGATGGGTCGAAGCAAGAAGAAGAAGAAGAAGAAGAAGAAGTAGCGCAAAATCTTACCTGCGTAAGTAGAAAAGTAGAAACTCTCGAAGGGGGATGACAAATCGGTACAGGATTTCTCGCGAGCGTAGCGAGCGTTACAACGCTTCGCTAATTAAGGACGTTTCTGTAACTCGGTCTAATAAGTTTGGACCAGCAGGCCTGCCGTCCTGCCAGTGGTACGTTTACCAGAACGAGCAGTAAGCAAATGGAGGTACGGTGCGAGTAATCGAACCACCCGTACGCGGTCGATAAATTCATGCTCTGATTGCGCGTAAAAACGGCAATTACCGGTAGCCATCGTGCGTGAAGATATCACGCTGAATTACACCCCGTTAGGTTCGATTTTCCCCGCATGGCACTACGCCGTTCGAGTACGGCTACCTTCCTTCCCACCTTCGTCGGCTCCCACCGAGCGGTTGGACCGCGACCGAAAAATCAGACCCCTCCCGTGTCTGCAACAGTGTCGATGATTGCGCTCGCGCGCATACCTGCTCGTACGTAACGACGATCTTATCGAGGAACGAGTTTGATCGCAAGAAGAATCACGTCGAAGGGGTCGCGGGCCAACGCGTATCCGTTTACCGGAGTCGACGTAATGAGACTTCGTACGAAGTCGAACGACAGGAGATCATAGTAATTATCTCGGCGTCGAGCAGGAAATTAAAATCGAACGACTCTAATGTACGTAAGTAGATACTTATGTGCTCTTGCGAAACGCACCAATGATTTTATCCCTTTCGATAACGAGCCGTTGATCGCGTTGAAAATCGATTCTACGATCGTCTCGAAACTCGTCTTATTAATTCGATGTATTTAAAGTCATTCGACATCGGCGATCGATCGAATCGATCGATATCGATTTCATCGCAAACGCAATGACAACTCCTAATCGACTTTTCGTCGTTTCAGAAGGATTCGGTTCGAGTCGGAGAGCGTCGACAGGAAGGGAGTTTGATTGGACGTGCACCGATCGCGTAATTAGACACGCCTCATATCTCGTCGATGGCATTGGGCGGCACCCGTCGATCGTCGAGGGAAGACGAGAGAGAGAGAGAGAGAGAGAGAGAGAGTCGGACGAGAGCCGAGAAACGAAAGAAGGAGATGCCCGCGTCGAGACGAGGAGATTCGAATCGCTCGCACCAGGGATGTGTAACGATGTATCTAACTGCGAGAGTGCGAGAGAGAGAAACGTAGGTGGGTGTCCACTCGCACGTTCATACGTACGTGTTCGCACATCGCCGTGTCCGTGTGTGTCTTCATTACGGACAGCCGTGAGAGCATTTAGATGATATCGTAATGGCAATTACCCGCTTGATCCTTCGGCCAGGGCTCGTTCGCCAACTCCTTTGCCGGTCGGTGGCCACACCGACTAATATTGGTTCTGCTCATTATACCGAGCTCTTACCGATCGTACCCAAAGCCTCTTGTCCTCTTCCTCGCTCTTTTCTCCTTCTCTCTTCCTCTCTTTCGTTCTTTCTCTACAACCTTCTCGCCATCGTTTCGCTCTTCGTGGGTGTGTGACCACCTACCTCGCCCCCGTCCTTCCGGTACACATCCCGTCCTCTCTCCTTCGCCTCTTTAGGAACCGATCCTTGTCTAGTCGCGATCGCTCGAACAAATCTTTCCATGTACGAGAGAGAACAAGGAAGACCGGAGATCGGAATCTCCGCGACACCAGTTCCACGCAGCTCTCTAAGGATATTCCCCTCCAAGAGGGAAATAGGAAATAAGCGGATAGAAATTACGAGTTGAAGTTAACTAACATACGAGATGCAAGAACATATCTTCTGGGATTCATGTTTCGCGAGAGCTTTTAAAGATCCTTCAAAGTCAAACGACGGAAACGTCCTCGTGGAATAGAATATTTATATCTCAATGATCGATCTCGTCGTAATATTGTCGGTTGGACGAATCGTCCTTTCGATCGATAAAGTACGTCGACGACGTTGACGCTCTAATTAGGAAACGTTCGGAAGCGCAAAGTTTCAGCTGCTCGGTTGACTGCTAAGGGCAGTTTTATCGGTGGACGGTGGACGACGGAGAGGAAAGTTAATTGAGTGTCCTCGCCCTGGGTGTCCGATGTTGTCCAGCGTTGTCGCCGCTACCTGAGGGCGTGGGCGCTCTGATATGAGTTACGAGTCTGTCGTATTACACGGCAGAGACCACGGTGCGGCCACGGTGGTCCTGCCCTTCCCGAGATTACGGACCATTTATACACAGGTACGGGCCATCGAGGAATACCCGAGTGTCGGCTGGCGTTTCATCTACTTTATAAGCGTCCTTGTACGCGTCCCTATCGCGCGAAGGATTATCGGAATATCCTTGTCGTCTGGAGTTTGCAGATTCGTACGACTCCTCTTCTGGAGATCCTCCCTGGCGAGATCTCTTACAGACCTTCGATAACGTAGCGTCGATATTTTCGTTAGGGATCGGTTGGATTAGCGAGCGAACGATCCTCCGAACGTGCCCAGCTGGCACGTTGTATCTTCCATTGAAGCAAGTACGTATTCACAAATTTTACGAGGACTTTTCGTCTATCGTAATAGTTTTGGCGCGAAAAGAAGGAAACGCGTCGTAAGGAACGATCGTGGAAAGGGATGGCAACTGGCACTTAATAATCAATAATTTATTAATACTCTACGTTCAACATTAGTACGGCGAGTAAATCAAAGCGTTCTTGTTTTACGGCTCGCATTCATTACCGGGCAGGTTGCATTCGCTCGTATATCTCCGTGAGTTCCGGAGCGCGATGAAGAGCGAGCGCGAGAGAGAGAGAAAGAGAGAGAGAGAGAGTGAAAGAGAGGGTGAGCAAGAAAAGGGGAAGAATACTCGAGGGAAAAAGTGTAGGAGACGCGCAGAGAAGAGAGAAAGAAGGAGAAGAAGGTATCTGTTCGATGCTCTTGCTCTCAGCCCCGTTTTAACTCGCGATCGTTGTTGTTGTCGTACACATTGTTAGTTCGGTTTACGAGGCACGCTTTAAGTTCTTTACGCTCGCGTTTACGCTCCTTACGCCTTTACGTTTACGATCGTTACGAATGCCCCTCGAGGCCTCTGCTCTCGCGACAACTCCTCCATGCGACTCGTCCTCCTCCGCTGACACCGGGATCAGCACGAGGGGTTAAGGCCAGAGCAAAGTCCTTTTCCACCTTCCTCCTCGCGAATCCTCGCCACGACGTACTCTCTGTCTCGAAATCCTCGTTATCCTCGGGCGCGGACCTCCTCGGAAATTTATCGTCCTGCGTCGACGACATCCGAGACGGAGTCGACGGAGCTTGGGAGCTTAATGACCTCTCTCTCTATTTCTCTCTCCCCCTCTCTCTCATTTCTCTCTCTCTCTCTTTCTCGCTAGACGAGTATACAGCTTAGGCAGTCAAAGTATCGATCTTATTCTCCTTCCTTCTTCGATCCGTTTTCTCGATCCAGCTAGGCTTTTGTAATAAAAGCTGAAAGTGAGACGCTCGAGAGAAACTGTCGTGTAGTCGTTATCATACTTTAGACATCGCGTGACACGCGACCTTCTCTCTCTCTCTCTCTCTCTTATCAAGGATCTAGCAGCACCTGCGAGAAATCGGGTAGGCCGGTAATCGTCGTCTCACGGTAGTTTTCTCGTATCTTCTTTCCATGCACGAGGACGACAAGAGTCAAGAGTACCGGAGAAAAGTGGATGTCGTGGTGCGGAACGTGCGGGATATCGGACCGGTACCGCCGTTGGCGCAAGCGCGCATAATGAGAGTGATATAATAACGACGGACACCAGCGACTCGTACTCGGCGACACAACTCATCCCGACAAAAGGATACCGCTCCCTCTTCAAAGAGGAGAAAGAGTAGAGAGAGAAAAGAAGGAGAGAGAGAGAGAGAGAGAGAGAGAGAGAGAGAGAGAGAAAGAGATATGGTGATACGCACTCGAAAGGAAGGGAAGAAATGCACGGCATGTCTACCAGAGGAGAAACGCTGTAGCCAGTCGAGTTAATTAAGAGGATCCAACCTTGACGGACGTAGCCATTGTGCACGCGCGCGCGCACGCTTTTCCCTTCTTCTGCGATCGGCCTCGTCGGCGCGCGTGATACCATCCTAAACGTACGTTTCTACGTGTATCCAAGTAGCAACCCTTCGTCCTTGTCGTCTACCATTTATAGAAGACATCTTTCCTTTTCGAACGTTCGCTCGCTCTCTTTCCCTTTCTCTATCTAGAAAAAAGTTTAATTATTTTAAAAAAGAAAGGAAAGAAGTAAGGAAGCTGATGCGAGCGGAATAAAGTTAGCACAGTCTTTCGATCGCTTTATTCAACGTATTACCCAGTCCTCGAACGCGATGCAAAATACTCCGTACAAGAGTAAGCGAGTTCTGCATAGTTATCTAACGATCGGAAGTACAACGTTAGTCACGGCAGGGGACAACTTCGAAAGCGTTGCTCGAGAGTGCGCGTGCGAGACGTTTAAAGAGTTCCTTCGGTTCCTTTATCTCCCAGACCTCCTTTTTCTTCTCTCAATTTCTTCTTGACTTTTTTCCTTCATCTTTTTTTTTCGTTTTTCTTTTCTTTCTTTTTTTTTGCGTTGACTTTTTACGAAGAGGAAACGGCAAGAAAACGAAATAAAACTGACGAGAGCGATAGCGCGGCTCGAATATAAAAGGTGGTTCAGCGGCTGCGGCTGCGGCTGCGGCGGCGGAGGCGGCTCGCACGCACCACGCGGAGATATAAAGCCGAGGGGGCGTCTTGGTGACAATTAAGAGGCGAGCGAGGCCACAAATCACCGGGCGGCGAGCTCTAATCACAGCCGCTCGACTACTTTCTCTCTCTCTCTCTCTTATAACTTTTTTTCCCCTCCCTTTCGCACGTTTAATCGACCTTTCCGAGTCGCGTTTAAAGACACCGACTCTCTTTGCAGAACCACTCGGAGGTGTTGATTCGCACATGTGGACTTTGATATTACTTTTTTCTTCTTACTTTCGAAGGAGTTATTACGAAGAACGGTATAAAGAAAAGTTTGTTCTTCCGCGCGAAAGAGCTTTATCAAAAATTCGTACCGTTATTAGCTGGAAGGCTCTCGACAAACGAGACTCGATCGAAAGCACGATGGAGTAATCTATATCAAAGTTCTGGCCGGTCTTTAGCCTTTGGTAATAAATCGAAGGTTGCGTCGTAGGAGCGGAGAAAAACGGGATACGCTCGAAGGATCTCGAGTACCGTACGCAGGTGCGATTACCGTAGAGTCTCGATCCTTACGACGTGCCTTGGGAGACGGAACAGGGTCGAGTCTAGGAGAGCGTCACCCTTCAGAGCGAACGCCTCGTCCTCTTTTTCTTCCATTTCGCGCGCACTTTTCCTTATTTCACGGTACCGAGAATCGAGAGAGTACGAAGCAACTGGTATATACAGGGTGTCCCGTTTTAATCGATAGGAGTTAACACGAAACTCGTTAATGATAAAGTTATTGGAAAGAAAGTTTGTTTATTTCGCGGATACTCGTTTACACCTTACACCTACGTTACGTTCGTGCGAACGGACCTTGCTACCGCTGTTTAATGATATTCAGCCGGATCGATTAATATGGAACACCCTGTACAGCCGCGAAGAGATTGCTATGCTAATTCCATTAATGTCGCATGAGTTATGGTCAGGCCGGGTGTGGACGCGCGTATTCTTCTTTCCAAGAGTTTCTTAACGTTCGGTGAACTACGAGGGGATACTTAAAAGAGGCGGAAGAGTCGACGATGTCCGACGAGTAGAAACGATATTCCTACGCGCCTTGCCGACTGGCGCGTATCTTAAGACCCGATAAATTGAATGCGCGCGAGCGGAACTGGCTGGTCAGGAGGGAGGTGGCTGAAAACGAATGAAAGCGGAGTGCGCGCGAGCAACCGCGTTATCGTTCGCGAGAGAACCGTCGAAGAAGCGGTCTCCCGACGGCCGGCAGGTGAAAAAAAATCTTCTAATCTCCGGTAATTGAGATTCGATACCAATTAAAAGCGAACGCACGAGCGCGAGCAAAGTCGCGCGCCGTCTCTTCGCGGTAATCTCGGTATTAAAATCGTTCTCTTACGTTCCTCTGCCTTTTCGTCTCTGCTTCCTTCTCTCTCTCTTTCTTTTTTTAACTTCCGCGAGGAAACGATAAAGAGAATTCTTTTGGTACTCGTTTTGTAGAAATTTCCGATCAAAGCAAATACACCTTTCGTAGTTCCTTTATTTTTAGCCGTTCCTACGAAAAGATATAGATGTAATTAAGAATTTAATTAGATAGGCGGGAAAAGGGAACGACTGAACGAACGCGCGCTCGTAGGCAGATAGATACCGTTTCTACTTGGAAGTACCAAAGACGGGATATTCGATCGCGAGCAAGCTCTTCCTCGTCGGTTAATTCGCACCCACGCTCGATCATTAACGTCGATTTCCGACCTGCCTCAACACCTCGCATTATGCGCTCTGAATCACAGCGCTCGCGTTCAGGACCGTTCTGTCTCGATGGCCCGAAGGTGCCAACGTACCGCGCCCTTCCGTCGCTCTCTCTTTTTGCTCTTTCCTCTGGATTGCATCCATCAGGCTCTATCACCGACGTTTTCCGTGCGCCATAAATAACGGTCATTCCCGGTAATTGTATTAGATGAGAACCTGTCACCTGTTCGGTACGGCAAGCCCTACGAGGAGGAGAAGAAGAAGAAGGAAGCAAGAGCTTGGTGGAAAGAAAGAAGGGTTAAGAGGTAGAACGAGGACGAGGAGAGCTGGGGAAGGTGGAGAAGGCGAGGTCGATGATAAATCAAGCAACGGGGCAGCACTCGAGGGTTGACTCTTCTCGCGAACGAGGGAGACGAAGGAAGGAGTGCCGGAAAAGTGGAGAGAGAGAGAGAGAGAGAGAGAGAGAGAGAGGGAGAGGGAGAGGTAGGGAAGGTACGCCAGTCCAAGGGCTAAATCATCGGTGATTGCGACGTGGGTCGCCCACTCTCTACCTCACGGATCTTCCTCGTCTTCTCGTACACCTCTTCTCCTCTCTTCTCCTTCTGCGATGCTCTTACAAAGTTTATTTCCACGACGAACGCACGTGCGTGCGTGTTCGCCGCGTACCTACGTAGGCTCTTCCTCTCTTTCTCTGGCCTCTCCAATTATTACCAAGTAATTACGAGCGTGAGATCGTTATCATATACCTACGTATAAGACGTTCCTACGTCGTTATCATCACGTAACGAATTTTCTAACTTGGCAAGATTAATCGATATAATTTTATACTAGACATTGCAAGAACAGCGAACGCCTCGGGCAAATTTTATCGCTCGTGAATGCGATATCGAGAGGATATAAAGTCGACGCAGGACGATTTCGTTCGATAACAAAAGGGGGTCGATAGTAAAGCGCGATGTTTCCCGAGAAAGCTACTTGCTCGCTTTTAAAGCACCCGACGACGATACCACGCTCCACGCCAGACCGTAATTTATTTCTTCATCTCCGATAAGATGAATCTCCGTTGCGCGGACTCGGCCATCTATGAATTCCCCTGCGCGAGGGCTGCCTCGTTAAAGGATTTAAGTACGGAGATTTAAGTATCGGGAATTGTCTGCCGGATTATCTTAACGACTATCTTAACGCGTTCAGGACGAGGTTTCCCGTTGGTGGATCGCTCTCGAAAATCGAGTATTACCTGCCACCAGAAAGATTTAATTGAACGATTTTCCAACTTTCTCGTTGAAGATTGATGCTCGTTGATTAGCTTACGATTTATCGGACAGCAGTGGACGACTATGTAAAATCACTTTCCAAATTACTAGTATAATCCAGATAGGAATCGAGCGTTCCATTCGTTTCGGTGCCTAAACCTAATATGTAACTATTAATAGTCGAAACGAGGTCAATGGCAAGATGGACGAATAATAAGAAGGATAAGAAGTGGGGAGGAATGGGAGAAATCAAAGAAAGAAACTAGTAGAAAAGAGTAGAGCTCTGGCGTCTAATCGTGCGGTCCGAAGCAAGCGAGCGTAATTTATTTCTTCTTCCTCGATAAGATGAATCTTGTGACGGGACGAATGGGAGGCAGAGAGAAAAAGAGAGAGAGAGAGACAGAGAGAGAGACGGAGAGAAAGAAAGAGGAGAAAAAAGAGAGGGAGAAGCGGCATTCGATGTTCTTAAGTATCTATTTATAATAAGGCGATGCCTTGGGACGTTGCCGATCGCTACCGAGTACGCTACTTACGCTAGCCCGTGCGAGTTGCGCGCTACACTACGTCGTCTCGTCAGCGTGGATCCATTAGTCAACGGTTGACACGCTGACGGCTACCGTATACCAACTACCGTTCGTTCGTCGGAGGACCGACCGAGGAATCTTCTATATGGCTGAATCTGATCGCTCTTCTATCTATCTCTCTCTTTCTTTCTCTCTCTCTTTCTCTCGAGCACCAGCAGGAGTAACAGCAACAGCGACGGGCAACGGCCAGTTAATGCTATGCCTCCTCGCGACGGTGACACTGCTGGAGAAAAGCGTGCATTATCGTAGAGGAGAAGAAGGTTACGGGAGAGGAAGAGGTGGAGGTGGAGGTGGAGGTGGAGGAGGAGAGGAAGAAGAAGGAACACTATAAACTACTAAAGTCGACTGGAGAGATCGAGCACGCACGGTCACGCTGACACGCGCGCATTTATTACGGTGGATCGCGCCACTCCGATTCTTCTTCTCCTTCTTTTTTCTTTCTCTCGTTGCTCTGTCTATCCGTCCGTCCGTCTGTCTCTCTCTCTCTCTCTCTGTTTCTCCCTCTCCCTCTTTATGCCAGATTAAATAATGCTTAACCAGCGTATTAGCGAGTCTATCTTCCGATCGACGTCGCTCCGGATTCGAGACTGGTCCCTTAACGATCCATTGCTAAACTCGTCCGGCAACGCGAAATTGCTTGCTCTTCTCGTCTGATTTCTTTCCTCCTTCCCTTTCTTCTTCTTCTTCTTCTTCTTCTTCTTCTTCTTCTTTTTCCTTTTCTACGTAGATCGAAGACCGAGTTGGAAAAAGTAGAACGATCGGTCGAGCGATGTCTGGTAGGCAAGGAATTCAAAGATATTTCGTCTATCTCTTATCAAAAGCTTTTACGAGGCATTAACGAGACGCAAGGATTAGAGTCTAGATGGCTATGCGACGCCTTTCGGAGAAAGAATTCACGCGACTGCGACGAACGCGTGCTCGCTCGAACGCTCTACGTACGTACGTACGTACGTAGTGTGCGTAGGTGAACCTTCTTGGTCCGGGCACGCATCTTTCAACCGCCATTACGGTGCCTCCGGGCGTCCAAAGCGTCGGAGGAGTTATGTTGGCAAGCGTGTATCGCGGTATTTATAATGCCGTGCTTAATTGTTGTCCGTAGATCAAGCGCGCGTCGTAACTTCACCGGAAATCCATGGCGCCCACGTCGAAAGTTTTCTCCTTTCTCTCTCTACCTTTCTCTCTCTTTTGCACGCTCGCTCACTCACTTATTCACGTTTGACCCTCTCGTATAATTTCAACGATCGCCGGCGGGTCACCTCTTTCGCGATAGAATCGTAAACTCTTCGTCCTTTTCGAGAATTAACGATCCATGGCGACACTCGATCGATCCGATCTTAACGTCGATCGAGAACCTCGTTTGATTTACCGACCATCTTAACTCGATACTTTCGGTCCGCTATTACTTCCCGATATATCGACCAACGTCACCTCGATTCGATACATATCCTCTTCCGCGTAGCATTGTCTTCTCTTTCTTTCGATATCACTTTGTCATTTCGTCCGATCGCGGATAACGATAAGATAACAAATAAGTACGTGATCCGATCGGGACAACGTTGTGACATTTAAAATCACGGACGATCGAGCCTACATTAGCGCCAATCAAAATCCACTTCTACTCCCGATGGAAGGACGATCTTACACGAGGTTGCTAGCGAGCGTACGTACATCGATCCTTCGGCGTTTCGTGTGTGCGCAGCGAAGTTGAATTAATTAACTCCGTGGTGCCACGCCGTGAATATTAAGCAGACACGAGGATCCGAGCAGGGCCGTCTTTACACCCTGTGCGAGCTCCGTCTTTCTCTACTTCTCTCTCTCTCTCTCTCTCTCTCTCTCTCTTTCTCTCTCTTTCTTTCTCTCTCCCTCTGTCGCTCTCGCTTCGTCTCTTAGGCCGTGTCGCTGAGATGATGAGGTGCTCGTTTGAATTCTGATGCGTCCTCGCGCCTTCCACTTGGACACTGTCTTTCATTAGGCAATAAATGGCGCATGGGCACGAGCGAGAAGAAAAAGGATGATTTGCCTACCGAATTGATTGCTCCGCTAATTGGCCATACGATCGTTTTTAACACGTATTGCCTACCTCGACCATCTTATCGATGCATATATGTATATATGTATATGTACGTATATTCTTTAGAAACGCTTCCATCGTATTTCAATTCGTTATCGCTCTAGCGTTGCGTTATTAGCTAAACGTTGCTTAACGCGTTAGTTTAATCGTGCAAATCGCGATTCGATTCGTCGAAAAAGTTGGCTCTTGGTCTCTCAAAAAATTGCAGGTCGACTAGAAAACGATGCGTCCCTGGTGGTCGGTAGAAGTTATAGGTGGCTACCGCACGGCTGCGTTGGAAGAAACTTTAACCTCGGCGAGGAAGAACATAGAAGACGACCGCGAACAGGCATCGTCTCGCTACGCGCATCCTGAGATTCCCTAAGTGTGGTTCTATGTACTCGCGAGGCGACTCGGTCACTGCGAAGTAATGTTACGCGTCAATCGACCTCCAACCCAGTGCCAACCCAATGGATAAACTCGAGAATAAACGGAACGAAAGTTTATGGAAAATCTACGTTCCTTGAATTTCTTTAGTCTCTTAATGATCTTAAAGAAAAATACAGAATGATTTAATACGTTTGAAATAGAAATCAATCAGAGAGGTTGGTTGCTCGAGCACCGTTATTCTTTAACGAAAGGTCTCGAACGACATCCATTAACGTCGTTCGATGATTCCAGTTATATATGGAGCACAAAGGAGTCCGCCCCTGGAAGAAGGAAAGGCACGTTCGAAGGAGCAACCTGCGAAGATCGTTCGCGGTACGTTTAACGCTGAAGTCCTCGCGGTAACGCCAACTGGAGCTTTCTCGAGGCACGCAAGCCGTTTTCGACACCACCGCGTGCCGCACGCGGAATTCACTTAAGCCGGGAATGCGAGCCTCGTGTCCGCGCTATATTCTCCCCCATTTTCTTTCTCTTTTCTCTTTTTCTTAGATGCTCTTTCTTCTTAGCAGCTTCCGTCCTTATTCGCCGTGCATAATGCGGACGTTCCGTAGCTTCGAGTCGGACCGATACCGATTTGGATTCCGATCTCGTACAGGTGCGATCTCGAGAGAGAATCGAGCCGATAGAATCGATAGAGCCGCGGAATAAACGAGCCACTCTTGCCGCTCTTGGATCTCGTGCCTACGCTTAAGGTACTTCGATCCTTTTACCTTTTACGCGTACGTTCTCTTTCTCTTCCTCTTTCTCTCTTTTTCTCTGCGTGCGTACCTATCTGTTTTCCATACCGATAGTCCATAAATTGATATCTTCATTTCTGCTGTCCAAAGGCGTGGACGCTGTTAATATTTTTTTTTTACCGTATACGACTTTGTACACTGAAATCAAAGAAAGGAACTCTTTGATATCACCCTTATTCCTCTTATTTTTATCCTTCGTGCAAATACGGTTTTTACTCGTTCGAGTAACAACTCCGTTCTCCGTTCTTATCGAATGAAACGAAGTTTTGAAGTGACGATGATTGATCGATAGAAATGTACTTTGCTTTTGTTCAAATTTTTCTAAATAGTTGATTGAAAAGTCGTCGATCATATTCTCGAAGGTAGAAAAAAAATTCTGCACGTCGACCGGTTAGCACAGATTTAAATCACGCGAAGTAATCGTTAGTCGATCTATGGTCGAAGCGGCGTTAGAGGAGTCTACTACGAGCGTATGCGTGTTGGTGTTGTCAAAAGTACCGCCGTTGAGAAAGAAAAAGAGAGAGATAGATAGAGAGAGAGAGAGAGAGAGAGAGAGAGAGAGAGAGAGAGAGACGACCGGTGGAGCGATCTCGGACACACCGGCTGCTTTCCGATATCGACTAGAGGAGCGGCAGGAGATAGCGGTTTTCTTATTGAACAGCGATTATAAGCCGAACGACGGCGAGTTGAGACACCCCTTCTGTCTGTCTCTCTCTTTCACCCTTCTTTTCCATCGGAAGCGTATCGACGTTGGTACACGAGTACTGCATTACTCGCTTCGGTAAGTCGCCCGGTAACCGCTTTGGTAAGAAGCTACTGAATCACCCGATACGACCACCACGACTCTTTGACGGCTTCGGTTCTTCTTCTATCTACCTTCTCCTTTTCTCTCCTTTTCTCTTTCTTTTCTTCTCTTTTTAATCCACCCACTACGAGACTTTCTCTTAATTTCATCATCGAAATCTTTCCAAAAAAGTTGATATCGCTTTTATCCTTTAAAAGTGAAACGTAAATGATAATATCGTAAAGTTGAATGTTACTTAATAGCTCGCGAATAGAGTAATTAATTCGGTAATTCTCGTTGAAGCTGATGTTAATCCTCGTTCGTTTTATTCTGTCACGAGAACAGTCGCGCGCGCTCGAGAGAGAGAGAGAGAGAGAGAGACAGAGAAAAGGTTCCGTAAAGCGAAGGAAAGCGGCCGCTGACTCACGCTGCGGTGTCCCCTTCTTCCTTCACTTGTTCTCTCTGTATGGAGCCGCTATAGATCGGTTAGGAAGGAACGCGCAATTATAAATACGTCCCGACACGAGTCCGTGGCGTGCAACGCGCTGCCGCTAGTCATTTTTCGCTCGCGAATTAAAGGCGCGCGTGTCCGATACGCGTTTCGCGCAAACGAGAGCGAGAACTCGACTCTCTCGCTTCTCGATTGTGAGAGAAATTGTGCAACGACAGGTGTGCTGTGCTAGCTGTTCGACCCACCGCGCTGCCGGCTTTCGGAATTTTTTCAGATTCCATTATCAGATAATTTACCGTTATTGTTCTTCCGATATACACCGTCTTTGCTTGTCGTCGTCCTCGTCGTCGTCGTCGTCGTCGTCGTCGTCGTCGTCGTCGTTGTCGTCGTTTCACTTCGTATAACTCTCTAGTTTGCTTATTTTAAAGAACGAAGAATGTTGAGCGTTATCGCCGGTCGACTAGAAAGCGCCGCTCGGTGCACGCTTGACCGATACTATAATACTTTGTTGTCTCACAACTTTCTATTATTATTTTATATTATAAGCGTCTCGTTAGTCTTTCAACCCTTAGGTTGGTGGCGTTAATCTTCGAATCGGACTCTCGACATCGCATTTTCTATCTATCCGCGTATTCGCTCTCTCTTAATTAATTATAAATAAATAAATAAATATATATATATATAAAGATACACACGCACACGTATATGTAATATCTGCATACGTTGCGGCTCGAACGTTCGACGTTATTTATGGTCCGATTTGTGCCGTACGTGCATACATACGTACTTACGTACCTATGTACTTTTTCTTTTTAACGCGAACAAAGGACAATCCTCGGGGTCCTCGATCCCGTACTCGCTCGCTCCCTCCGCGAGAGGATAAGAAGGCGCGGAATAAAAAAGGAGGAGGAAGGAGAGAGAAGAAAAGGAGTCGAAGAGGTACGACGTAGGCGTTTCGAGCATACAGGTGCGACGGCACCGAGAACCGTGGATAACATCGCTTAATCACACGTGACTCAAGCACGGCGCGACTCCACCCACATCTCCCTCCGTATCTCCCGCGGATTATCTATGCAAAAATAAATAAGCTACTAAGTAACGACCGGTCGGTCGCGCTCCTCTCCTCTCCTCTCCTCTCCTCTCCTCGCATCTCTCTTCTCTTTTTCTTTTATACGTTCGCGAGAGAGACGCCAGAGAAAAGTCCGGTACACGAGGTATATTACTCTCGTTGTGCTGCCGCGCTCCCCGTCGAACGATTCGCGAGGCGTCGCGCTATTTATTTTTCCTTGGACGCCGATGGCGAAGAATGGGCCGAGGCTTCTTCGAGAGGTATCGTTTATTGATTTACAGTCGCAGATATCTCTCTCCTCGATTAAAATCGGAGTTCTACATTATTATGTGCGAGGATACAACGCCGCCGCCTGCATGCGCCCTGCATAATGCACGTTTCGTTTTGCCGATTATTATCGATTATTATCGATCATTATCGATCATTATCGATCGTTGGAATTAATCGTGAAAATGAAAGGACTCGAGTGTACCTGAACTACCCGAGAAAAACCTTTTACTCCTCGTGGACTCGTTCCGATCGGATCGTTCTATCGGCCTTTCGAGAATCTCGGCGGTTTCGACCGTTCTCCAAAGTTTACGATCGAAACGATAGATTTTACGAGGCTCGATCCCACGTGTCTTTCACCTCCGTTTCAATGGATTCGCACGTTCGATCTATACGATTTATACTTTTCCTTCCGTTTCGTGAACGGCGAAGCGGTGGCATCGTAAGTTGGTAACTTTGTAGAGCTCGTTCGTTCGCGAGTGGAACGATGGTAAGCGAGCGCGCGGTGTCCTTGTGGAGGGTGGTGACACACGTGACACGCACGCTGATTTCAAAGACCCCATCTATGGGAATACCTGTCCATGAGCTCTTCCGATATTATGGTGGGTTAAATCAGCTCCGAAGGAATCTCGAAAGACATGGGTGTTCAATTACCTGATCATAAACCTTTACTAGCCTACGACCAAGAGAACGGCTAAGACAAGGAGGAGAAGGTGAAGGGGGCCGAGGAAGTGGAAGAGGACGACGAAAATGTTCTCGTACTCCTCCGATACGATTCCCCTAAGCGAACATCGTGACGATCCAATAGGACTTTACTTTACGATCTCGTAGGACATACCCCCGCCTTTTTCTCGAGAAGAGCTAAGAATCATCGCCGAGGAAATATAGATACGTTTTATCGTATTTTACATATTTTACCGTGGTACGACGATATCGCGAAAGAAATCTCTCTCTCTCTCTCTGTCTCTCTCTTAGGCGCGCGCGCACACACATTCGCGCGACTTAAATCGAGGCTCGAGAAGTTGGACGAGCCACTTTCATACGATCGTAAACTCGGTCTTTTCTTTCTTAAAATCATTTTTTCACATTTCCGATCGAACGCGTAGCTACGTATGTATGCGTTTAAATGAGAGATAATTATTATCATTTTCTAGTTCGCATAATCGAATAGAAGAGATCTAAAAATGGCCAACTATCGCGATTCTATCTACTCCACTCTCTCGTGCACCTTGCCTTCGCGATCCTTCGTTGCGGATAGTCGCTATTAAACGCGTTTCATTCTACCAGCTCATCGGGAAGATCGCGCCTTGTCCAAGGCTCGTAAATTCCAATCGGCGGGCAACGAGCGAACGGGCTTCCTCTCCCATCGGTGGCCCCAGGCAATGACTCGTTGTTAAAACCTGAACTGCGTTAGGAAAAAATCGAAGCCGACATTTTTTCGCTATTATCTTAACACGTTTATTGTCGTCTCGTTCACGACCCTTAGGATTTCTTTATTCGAACTCGAACATATTTCTACCGTAGTTGTGAAAAATATTTTTATTCGTTCTTCGATTCTAAAATATATATAAAAGTGCGATAGAATCCGTAGTCGATGCAAATCACTCGCGTCGTTCTTTCGCCTTCTGTCAGAAATCCCGAAAAAGAAACCGGATGGATTCCGGATTTCGAGGCAATCGTCCAATCGGATTCCACGTAGGTGTCGCCGCGCATACCACGAGACGTTGGATTATACGTCGTACACGCGTTTACATGAATCATCGTGCGTCGAGGTCCGGATGGTCAGGGCTCAGCTACACCTGTTTACGCGTCCGATCCACCCACGGAGAGGATCGTTCGGAGGAGACGCGGATCGGATCGGTCCAGAGGCGCCTAAGAGGGGGGACGAGGTAAAAGAGAAGGAAGAGGAGAAAGAGGGGAAAGAGGAGGAGGAGGAGGAGAAGGAGGGCTCTCTTAACGGCCGGTGGTTCGAGTCGGCGAGCTTCGTGTGAGGTAACGACATAAAATCCCGAGATCTTACTTATGCTCGAGCCGGAGCTCGCGCGGTAATCTTCTCTCGAGGACCCTCTCTCTCTTTCTCTTTCTTATTTAAGCGCCACATTTCTTTCGAGCGGCCTTCCTCCGTGCGTGGGGAAAGCGGCCACCTAACTGTCCCCCGAACGAGCGCATACGACGTCGGCTCGGCGACGTTTATTGCGTTTCCGAGGCGGCGGATATCGTCCGCGACGTAGAGAACTCGTAGACCCCACGCGTACGATCTTCGATCGATCGAATATTCCGTACGCAATGGACGGATGGACGTGTCGAGGACGACGAGGACGACGAGGTCGGCGACGCCAAGCAGATAGCCGGATCTCTTCCGTGTGGGACCGGGTAATCTTTATATCGAGCTGGAATTTCGAGAAAGAGAAGAGCGAAAGGGAAAGAGAGACAACGAATTAAGTCGATACGACGCGATCCGAAGACCAAGTTGCTCGAGCACTTAAGCTCGGAAATAAATTTTTTATCTTCGTGTCAGCCGAGTCTCCTATCTGTTCGAAGGATCGTCGGAATTAAATTTCCACCGATAGGATTTAATTAAATCGTCTTGTAATGTTGGTACTGTCGCGTTCTCTTCCGAGCTTTCGGGTGGACGAAATCGATCGACTCGTGCCGTATCGGATACGGGTCTTAATTTATTCCATCCAATAGCACAACCTGCAGCGATCGGAAAGGAAAAAAAAGAAAAGAAAAAAAATCTCTATTCACCGTGTTATCGCTATACCCGATCGGTTGGTTTTTCTCCTTGTTAAGTCTTGTATTTTCTACGGATTAAAGGAAGACGTTAACTCGGACTTCGTGGAACAACGTAATCCGACGATAATAATAGGATGGCGATCCGAGCTTAGAACGCTTACTGAAATCCACGCTTTCCTGATCGTCTCTCTTAGAACCTCGATCTTCGTTCTTACTGGCGTCGATAACATCCACGAGATTTTTCTCGTGACCCAACGTCCACGCTTAAGGGTGGTCCAGCTACGTAGAGTTTCGAGCTTATCGGGACACTTTAGTTCAACCGCGGTATTGCCGTCTTGGAGTTAGCCGACGACCTTAACGTCTCTTCTCCTTCCGACCGTTCGGTTTACGGCGAATTATCATACGCGAGCCGGAGGATTTGAACGCTTGGCGAGCTTATAAACGACGACGGTACGTTTCTCGACGTCGGTTCTCGACTTCGGAGCCATGGCGAGAAAAAGCATAGGAGGAGAGGTAAGAGAGAGAGAGAGAGAGAGAGAAAAGAAGAAGAAGAAGAAGAATAAGGAGGATGAGTAGAAGAAGATGAAGAAGATGAAGACGAGGTCTGCGGTTCGTTCGAGGCAACCGCACCGAGTCGCTTTTTACTACGAAGGCAAAACTCGAGTTAGAAACGCAAAAGGAATCTCTTTCCAAGTACGCGTTCACCAGCACCCTACTCGTCATCTCAAAAGAGCCTCTTTTATTCTCTCTCTCTCTCTCTCTCTCTCTCTCTCTCTCTCGGGAGAAAGAGAGAGAGTCGCGATAATGCTCGCGGCTTTCCAAATATTTTACGTATACGACGGAAGGAGACAATGCGCCGTGTAAGTTTTTATAACGCCCACGAACGCGCTCGAATACTGTCGCTAGCGAGGCGTGGGTCGTTTCGACACGATTTACGAAATTTTACGAGCTACCTGCTCTCTGCACGCTCCACCGAGCTCCACTTTTTTTCTTCGTTTGCGTTCCACCAGAGAAAAAGAGATGAATTCTATCTCGTATTTTTTCATTTACGATCTTTATAGGTACGTTCTTAACAGTTCGTCCTTCCTTCGGTAAAGAACAAATGGGTTCGTTGATTTTACAGGCGTTTCGCCTTACTCCATGTTGACTGTGCAAGCGAGTCGGCGCACGACTTATCCGAGGATGATGTCTTAAAAATGATAATCAAATCACAGGCTATTCAATCTCACTCGCGAGGTGGGAGGCCCGACTTTGTATATGTACTCGGATCGCGTTTTCCTTTTCTTTCTTCTCTCTCTTTCTCTGTTTCTCTTTCCCCCTGTCTCTCTCTCTCTCTCTCTCTCTCTCTCTCTTCGTTTCTCTCCACAGGCCTCAGCATTACCGGGACCATGCGTATGTACAAGCTTCTCCGCGAGATACTGTGTTTGTTTAATCGAATAGAATACATTAGCCCACGCCATGAAAGGCGCACCACCGAGGAAACACCGTGTGGCTATGTACATATATTCCACCCTGAGAGAGAGAAAGAGAGAGAGACAAAGACATACAGAGAAAGAGAGAGAACATCGTTGCTGGGTCAAAGAGTAAGATGAAAAGACAGTGTTCTCGAAAAATGAAACTCTTTCGAAATCCATCTAGCTCCTTCTTCCTGATCATCGATCCGTGCGATCGATTTCGTTAGTGCTTGTCCCTCGATCGAGATCAAATGATTCAGCTCTTACGATACGGATAATCAAGAGGAGGGGTGTTATAAAGGAGGCGATCCAAACGCGCACGAACCACTGACTCAATCATTTAAATCGTTTTAATTATTCCATCGAAGGTCAGCTTCTTTGAGATCGCTATAATTTCGATGTCTTTGCGTTTGTCTATTTCTCTCTCTCTCTTCCTTTGTTAAATGGCGCGAGAGGGGACGTCAACCATTTATCTCGTCACCCGTCGCAGACTCGTTGCGGGTGACATCGATAAATCAGTATTATCGGTAGACTCCATCAGCATTAATCACTATAATGATCCCGAGTGTAGTCGCGACAAGGATCCAAATACCAGCGCGGCCCTTGCCTCGAGATGTTCACCGTCGTTCGGTTATCTCTCGAGACCTTGGGTCACCGCTCATTATCAGGCTTTTATCTGCTTACGAAAAGTCTCAAACATAGTGTCCACCCTCTCTCTTCCTCTCTTTCTGTCTGTCGTCCGAAGCAACGTGAAAGAGAAGGACGTCGTCGAAGAACACTGGTCCTTGAACCTGCTTATCTTCCACTGACCCGGCTCCACCTGATCCACCTCTCCTGCATGCCAACCGACAACCTGCTGCCGAAGCGCTCTCTCTCCCCTTTTTCGGGGGTGGGGGCAACCTACGCTCCGCTCGAAATTTTTCTTTTCTCTTATTCTCCCGAGCATTTCAAAACGGGACGTATTTTAAGGTACACGCGTTCAAAGCAGTTCCATGCTAATTAGAGATCGGCAGTTAATTACGTATTCTACGCGCGTCCTTATCGATGGAACGTCACGCTTCGCGAGTACCTACGAGTTTCGAAATTGTCTCGTCGCGGAAGGAGGAGGAGAAAAAAGGGAGAAGAAAAAGAGTTTCGCATCGAAGTAGCACGAAGGGTCTACGAATCGAAATTAAGCCGACACGTAGGAAAGGAGACGATTCAGGAGGCTTTATCGCGAGAGCTACCACAGGCAGTCTCGGCGAGTTCGTTCCATTTACGTCCGAGTCGCCAACAGGACTAGCTAGACCGAAAGAGTCAGATAACCGAGGCTGCTTGGTCGACCGGCTCGGTCTATCTGCTCCCGCATGGGATTCCCCGTATCTCTCTCTCTCTCTCTCTCGCTCTCGCTCTCGCTCTCTCTCGTTTCCTTTGGTTTCTCTCTTCTCTCTAGCGTAGTAGTCCCTTTTACCGAACACGTTTGCTCTCTCGCCTCTTGCCAACCGCGGCAACGACTCTTACAGAGCCGAACGGCAATCTGTCTCTTGACGTGTGATAAATCAATCCTCCTCGCGGACGTGCGAGACACGATCAGGGGCCTTCGCGCGTTTACCGCGTGCACGCACACCTCCAAGTGGCGCATAGCAGCTTACGCGGACTTAGACGGATCTACCTGATACGTACGTACAGGCGTACGTGTGTAATGGAAAAAATGTTTCTATGACGAGTACCGGTCAATGTCCAAGGAACGATCTAATGGGACGGAACGAATGACGGACGATGGTTTCTTCATTGTCGCGATTCGAATTAAAAATTAAACGATCGTTCGGCGTACGCTTTAATTAATTTGTCCTCGGCGATTAAAAGAAGAAATAGAAGTCTGCAAATAGGGATCTGCTCGTTTTTCTTTCGTAACGAACGATCGATATTCTCGGAGCTGAGAGAGAGAGAGAGAGAGAACTTTTCTACCGATATAGAGACGTTAGAAACAACGTCCTCCCACGCATTGAACAGAACCGACCGAACCGGCGCGTGTTTCTTCGGTGAACGACGTGAAATTCTAGATTTTATGAACTAGTCGCCGTGGACGGCGTACGATAGGATTGATAGCACGGATAGGGGTATATCTCGACCGGACCCAAGGATTACGATTTCTTCCTCGTTCACCGAAGGACAGTTTCGACCAACTCGTACTGTAATTAAATAATAGCTATCTCCTTTCGTGACTTTGGACTATCAGTCTCGTCGAATCTAATATGGACGGATCGTCGCTTCCTTATGTTCGTCGACCTCATTATCGCAGCGGGACACCGGGAAGAGACGACGAAATAAGACACGAAATTTCTGTGTCTTATTTTTCTCCTCCCTCATCTCAGTAGAAGATCTTCACGGGTCTCGATCGATCAGATTATCCGTTCGTTGGATCTACGAATTCATCCAATCAACGATCACCGTTAGAGACGATCAGTCAACGAGCATTCGCGAAGACTCCTCGACTACCGAGGCGAACGAGTAACGAGGCACGCGAGCGCACGCACCCATATGTATATACACGCATCAACAAGAATCTCGTGGACGATCGCACGTACCTACCTACTTACTCGGCGTCGAGCATCCCGAGTTCTGACGTAGTTGGCAAGGAGAGGCAAGGGAGCCGGTGATCGCTCAATCATGCGTGCCAGGTGCCGACGATAATTCGTGCTCCGATGGATGCAATCGAGCGCGAGGTCGCGAAGCCGGCTCTCTGTCTCTCTTCCTCTTTCTCTTCCTCTTTCTTCCGCGCACAGATTGCGCAAGAGCATCGTTGCTGTCGTCTCATGCGGACGATGGTGGCAGCGATCGACCACCGGATAACTCGATGCCACCGGTAGTTCCTCCTTCCTCCAACGTTTTGTTATTAGTTGAGCGGGAGACAACGCGAGTCGACTTTACGGCGATAGCGTTATCTACGTCGCGAAGCTGCCAGTTGCAAAATACACGGACTTCTCGACGTTACACATTGATTCGAGAGACGTACGAGAGTTTGTTCGTCGCACGCATCATCTAATAAATCATAAATTCGCTCGAAATCTCAGCGCGTAATTCGATTAATCGATTTCTAACAGCGCGTGCGACACAGTTTAAACAGGATTGACGCTTTTACGGAGATTCCTGCCGTAGCTCGCTCGAGACGAAAAAGATGAAATAAAGAAATCCGGTGGATCGAGTTGCCTCGGCACGAAGGAAGCAAGAGGGAGGCGTTAACGATCGGCATCCACGCGTACACTCGAAGGCGAAGATAACTAAAGACGAATTCATTGCCGGCCGTGCCGGAGAGTCACGTATCTCGTGCGTTCGACAACGACGACGCGCTCTCCGGACCACCTCGCAAATTAAATCGCAAGAACGAGCCGGCTAACTGAGGGCTCGCGGACCGAGGAGGGAGAGGAGGAGAGCGATAGGCGAGGATATATCGTCCGTCGTAGCTCGGTCTCTCGCGTGTTCCCTCGGCGATTTGTGCGCCGAGCAGGTACGCCGATATGCACCATTGATCCGCTGCCAAGGATCATTAGTTCGAAAACATCCGAGGTACTCTTTCCTCCCCTATCGGCCGAATGGCCTAATAATCGTAGCTTTTATATTATTCCGTGCCGTTAACGGACGGCTAATTTTATTAATCGTAGAGAGACTCGTTCGGTCTCGCTGAATTTAATGATTCGATCGTAGGCACGTTTCGCTGATCGAGAAACTGGCTTTGGCTGATTAACACGACCTTCGTTCGTTTCTTTTCCAGTCAGATTGATTCTCGAAGGGATTCAGAGGGAGGGAGAGAGAGAGAGAGAGAGAGGACGGGGCGTATTACACATCGACAAGCGTATACACGCTCGTTTCGAGATCGGTCGTGCGTCCGAGCCGTGCTCGGAGGACGATAGAGATACGGACTGGGCGCGTAGTCTTTCGAGAGGAGCGTAGTAGAAGTCTCATCTTATCGGCACGGTGCAAATTATAGAAGGCATAAGGGGCCGAACAGGCATATCGCGGGCGAGCCGCGCGATCCGGGCGTCGCGCGAGCAATGCATATTCAAAGGACCCCCTGGGCCCGCTACCATCGTAGCCACCGTGGAGTCAGGACCAGCGATGCGACAACAATCAGCGAAACAAACCCACTTATGATCAACAAGAGTATACGTTAGTCGGCGGAGCCGCGAGCCTCTCGCGGACAACTTGTCCGCTGAATATTCATGAACCACCTCCGTCCTCCGTAGGTACGCGAGTTGCACCGTGGAAGGAAGCGAAACGGGTTAATGGACGGACGGAAAGAAAGGAGGTAGGCAAGGAAGAGAGAAGGAAAGAACGAAAGGGGCAGCTCATTGCGATAAAGCCCATTCGTCTCGCGTACGCGGAAAGCCAATTTATAAAGATAAAGCTCACCGAATTCGAACTATCTCGCTTTCTCCTCTCTCGTCGAGAGGGATTCGTCCGTCTGGGTATTAACTCCGTCTCGAATAAAAACTCGACTCGTCGTCAGGAGTTTCATCTCAATCCTATGTAGGCTGCTACGGTATTCGTCGTCGTTCGAGCCACTCGGCTAATTTCTATCGGTCCGTCGACCGGAAAGATGTGTCTTTAGAGACGGCGATTCGATCGAGGGTAATGCATTTTTCTATGCTTGCTCGTGTGGAAAAGGAATTTTCTAATGGAATATATTTTTTTCGTCGGAGGGACTGTTAGTTATTAATGAACTGTCCGTTACGTTACAATATAACTCGGACCTCCTGCGACCTCTACATTACGCTTTTACCGATACTCCTCGCGAGATTTTTCATTCTCTTTCGATATCGGCGTACGCGTTACGTGTAAGCGGCGTATCGAATTTTTTCTCAGGCTCTCGGATTCGATACGTATGAATTTTTCGAAAGAAACGCCGCGTTGCACAATCGAGCGAACGTTTCGCGCTCGCCTAATTCATTCCGGCGTCCACCTTCATTTATCAGATAGTATCGTACTAAACGGTACATTCGATCTTACGACCGCGTCGAGCGTTACTCGTCGAGGAAAGGAAAAGAGGCTGCACGCGAGATTGGATTCGCTATCTGGTTCGACCCGCGGAGTTTACCGGTCCTCGCAATGCTTAACGCTGGAAGGATCGCATGATGCGCCAGGCTGGTTTCGTTGTCAATTAATTATAGGTATCTATCTTTCGGCGGATAGCCATCTCGTAGATTGCTCCTTCGGGTACCACGTCGTCTATACTTTTAACGTACTATCTCTTCTCTCGTTGCGTGCTGGATATTTAAATTTTATTCGCATAAATCAAAAAACTCGTACGATCTTAATGGTATAAATTTCGAAACGAATCCTGTCTCGTTTCTTTTCTCTTCTTTTCCTTGTCTTTTTTCTTCTTTCGACGAGTCCGTCGAGTCCCTGTTAAAATCTCTATCAAGACTTTTCATAATTAACGTCGCTGATAAATAACACCTCTTGTAATTAGTTGTCGGTGGTGATTGGAAAAAAGAAAAGGAGAAGAAGAAAGAAAAAAGGAAGGGAAAGGAAAAATCACCTAGGCATGTAAGTACCTAGGTAGGGTATATCGTCCTTAACGGGAAGAGCATACCTTTCGAGGGAACGACGCGAACTCGCAATCGAGGACTCTCTCTCTCTCTCTCTCTCTCTCTCTCTCTCTCCTTGCGGAATCCAAACGGATCACCTATTTCCCGCGATCTCTCTCGCGTCATAGATTTATGACACGGTGCTCGCTATCCCGCGTTTCTATAATCGGAAGCCATTGGTAACACCTCGATATCGGAGTCCGGATCGCGCGAAACTGGCGCCAGATCTCCTCCGAAGCAGCTCGGCGCCGATTAGCCTATAATGAGAGAAAAGCATGGTTAATGTGGTCAAGGAGCGAGCGAACGTGCATTACGCATTTTCGCGATTGCTCTCTTTTCTTCTCCTCCTTCACGGGGGATGCTCCGCGATGCCTAACGCAACGTATGTTAATTAAAAGCGGACTCGAGGATTTTTAAGGCGCGACGTCTTCCCGCAATCTGCAGTATATCATAGCGCGTTTCCGAGAAATTAGATTACCGAGATGGGAACTCGCGATCACGAACGTAAACTTGAGAAAATATGCTATTACGCGTTCGCGGATGAATAAGCGCGAGAAGGCCACCATGGTAGATCGAACGAAAATGGAGATGGACGGGAAGAGAAAGAAATTGAAGGGAATAGGGTCCGCGCAGAAGGCTCGTACAACGAGGAGATAACGAAGAAAGAAGAAGAGAAACACGGATATCTCGTGGAGGGCGTACGACCGCCCGGAGTATCGAGAGAGAGAGAGAGAGAGAGAGAGGGAGATGGAGAAGCGGCGAAGGCGCGGCTGAGTGCATAAAACTGCAAAAATAAGCAACCTGCTCGCAATAGGCGCGTCCCCACGCACGTTTTCTCGCACACGCGATCTCCGCGTACGCGGCTTGGCTCGGGTGAAGCGGTTTGGACCGAGCGAGCGAAGGAGAAAGAGAGAAAGAGCATAAGAGCGAGCACGCACGCATAAACGTGACTCGCCACGGCACGGCGAGATGTATCCTGTGGGCTATTCTCGTTCGCACGTAAGAAACGTATCGCTAGCTTATGCCACTAATGAGCTTCACGGCTAGTTCTTACCTATGTTACCTCGTGAAAGTCGATACAGTATTTTGAGAGGACTTCCTCGAACGGTGCATGAATTTTTCTTATCGTAATGGAGTACCATCGTCGAGATAATCCAAACATTGACGTTGCGATTCTCGCCTCGACTATTCTTCCCTTCGTCGTTACGCGTGCGAGCGATCAACGTCAGTTCTCGAGAGATCTCGATCCGTAAGACCGGCCAGAGGGAAAGTTTATCCGGTTCAGCACGCGACGGAACTTATCTTCTCTAGTGGCCCGCGCCTGCGTAATCGCAAGCGTAAGAGTCGTTAGCGAGGCTTTCGTACGAGCTCGGTCATAGGAATACGTCTGGACGAATAATAGACGTCTCCTCGGAGAGCCGTTAATACGAGCGAAACACGAAGGAGTTTAAGAAACGCATCGATCCAACCGGACGTTTCTTCGAAGTCTCGTCGAGGGAGAGTCGACTCGATCGAGATCCCCGAGAGATCTACGAGACTCCTCGGTCTTTCGTCGCAATTACCTGGCATAGTACGTACTACAAATCGATCGTAGCGATTCGCGGATCGAAGATATCAGCGGGGACCCATAGCCCGGATCACGAACGCGGAGGCGCGATCTATGACCGTCGGTCACGCCAGCCTATCGTTCTTCAGCACTTAATTACCCCCCGGTCGATGAAGATCGGGGTGGTCCATGATTTTCTTTCTCTCCTGTCTCTCTCTCTCTCTCTTTCTCTCTCTAGCGTCTCTCGGGTGCTTTGCCCGAGTTTACGCCAGATCGTAACCGATTATCTATACGAATGTCACACTCTATCCTATTTTTCTTCCATCCTTTCTAGTTTATAATCACATTCGGCGACGATTCGTGAAGAGGTTCTCGGTTAAAGTTAAACAACTAGTATTTTCACTTTTGAAAGTTGCATCTTCTAGAGAGAGAGAGAGAGAGAGAGAGAGAGAGAGAGATCGCACGTAAAGATGTATGTCGCGTGTTCTTCGTTCTGCCGTCACGTTCGGAAACCATTTCGCGTTTAATATCTTCTCGAGTGCTCGTCTCGTACGTGGGAGAACGTACATAGGAACTCGAGCACGCGATTAAGATCCACCGATCTTCCTTCGCTCGTTCTCTCGCAAAAATCTTCGTTATCCAAGTTGCGAAACGTAACTAGACGCGCGTACCTCGTTCGTTCTCGTCCGCAAATCAACGTTTCACGCGATATCCTTGCAAATAGAGATCGTCCGGTAGTACGCGTATGTAGGAACAGACGGAGATATAGGTAAGAGGATCGAATATGTGTGTAAACGTGTGTATGTGTAATATGCGCATATAGATACTGCGGAATGGCAGGCGGCAGTAGAGACTAACAACCGTCATAAAGCCCGCGATTCCTCTCGACGTAAGTCCAACGATCATAACAGTACAAGCGAGACGGGTATACAATGCGAAACGCTCCTCGTGTCTCGGGTGTCTCCTCGTAGTCGTCGTAGTCGTCGTAGTCGTCGTAGTCGTCCTTTCGTTCTCGTGCTTCTCGACTCGGATCGTTTCCACGCTCGTTCTTCTTATAAGGATGACGACACGAGACGAAGAGGAGGACCAGGAAGAGAAGGTTGAGGGTAGCTCGGAGAACGGCGCCAGCTTGCGTCGAATCCATGCTTTCGACTTGAGTTCAAAGGAGGAGTAGGAGAGTGAGGAAGAAAAGATAAAAAGAAAGAGAGACAGAGTAGGGCGGACAGACACATCCGTGACTAATCTTTCACGGTGAGGAGTCCTGCGAGTGCGCGCGTCCCGGTATCGTGAAGTTCTTGAATTATTGCCCTGTTATCTCGGCTCGTTGCTCTCCGTGGGAGGGGCGGGACCCCCTTCTAGATCCAGTTTCATGAAAGGCACCGACTCTCGCGGTTTCGTTCTTTCTCTTTCTTCCTCTTCCTCACGTTCACGGGAGAGGGATAGAGAGAGGAGAGAAAGAGAGAGACAGAAAAGGAGAAGAGAGAGAGAGAGAGAGAGAGGACACGGCGCGTTTCTCTAGTTCTAATCTGTCGGCCATTAGTTAGGCGGTTATGATGCCGAGTAGAAGAGGGATGCAGGACGTTCGCTCGGTCGCGCGCGCGCTCATGCGGCGGCCTTTTGCTCGGGAAGGGGTATATGATGCGAAGCACGTTGCCCGTGTCGCCGTTTGTCCCGCCGTTCTGAGGCACCGAGACCACCCTGAAAGCTGCAGCGAGAGAAAGAGAAAAAGAAAGAGAGAGAGAGAGAGAGAGAGAGAGAGGAAGGACCCACAGCAACCTGCCTTCCTCGAGCCGTCCCTTACCGCCTTTTTCTCTCCTGCTACCGACTCTCCTCCCTTCGATACACTTTGGAGCTTCTTCCGGAGGAGAAATTCGGTTGAGGATCCTACGAATCTCGGCTGTTGACCGTTCCTCTCTCTCTCTCTCGAGAGAGAACGATCCGCTTGCCCTCGCGTGGCCTTCGTCCGTAACTTATGCTTCCACCTCCTGACCCCTCGAACTTCTTCGTGGCTTTTACCTTTCCTTGCTCGTACCTACCCTTTCTCGTGCTATGTCTACCGTAGGTCTTACTGGCAGGTGCGCGCTTCAATATTTTTCACAAATTATTTTCTTTTTTTTTTTTAGGAAGGAGAAAGACAAGAAGAAGAAGAAAGGAGATCAACTAACGCGATTATCAATGGCAAGAAAACTCGAGTCAAAAGAGCGTACGGTTAATCAGAGAGAAAATATAAATTCACGTACGAAACTAATTGCTCGTACCTGTTCGACAAAGGGGTAATTCGTTGAGGCCGCGCCAATAAACACGTCCCGCTATCTTCTCTCCTTTTTTCTTTTGCTCCTCGCTTCATCTCCACCTTTTCTCCTCCCGCGTGTCACGCCAAGTGGAAGGGCTGGCTACTTCAGGAGAGAGGCAGGGGGTCTTGAGTTATTTATCCGCGGAAGGGTCTATTAATTTCGAGCCAATAATAACTCGAACTCGTCGTACTAATTAATATATGAGCACCATAGCTTGGCAAGGCTCAAGCAGGTTCGTCTTCGCCGCGAGTGTATCTTAAGGACTCGCTCGTCGTCCGTCCTTCTTTCTCCTTCTCACTCTCTTTCTCTCTCGCTCACACTCATCGTATCGGCAAAGCGATGATGGAGGATCGGTCCCGCCGACAAAGATACCGCGACATGAGCCATGCGTTCTCGTTGCACGAAACTCGATCGACTCTCTCTCTCTCTCTCTCTCTTTTTCTCTTCCTGCTCCTCCTTGTCTCTCTTCTTACTCTCGTACCTCCTTCCTTCACTCTCGAACTCCGATGGAGATCTTTATAGGCGTGTCACTTCGATAAAAACGTTAAGTATCGACGTACGGCCTACGGCTTCTGCCAAAAAGCGTCGGACCGACGACGAAGGAACGACGGAAATACGATGTCGTTCTGACAGGATCGTAAAAAGATTTTTTTTCATCGACCGATAAAGAGAACATTAAAGAGGAACTCTCTTTATTCTTTCTCTTTCTCTCTCTCTCTCTCTCTCGTGCTTTACATACTCGTCTTGCACGAAATTCACTCGCGAAATGTTTGTGTTTTCCTTTTTTGCCTCACAATGACGTGATGGTACGTAAGTATTTACCAGCCTCTTACACGGCTAATAAATAGTAGATTCTTTCGTAAACAATAATCTCCTTCCCGTATACCGTGTAGTATCATTACGTTAGAAAACAAACAAAGTTCACCGTACGATCGTGTCGAGACACATCGTTTAGCGTGACACCTCGAAGAAGGTCACGTACGAGTCAGTCTAGCGGTAATGTTCGTAGAGTCAAGACGTAAGATTTAACACTCTATCTAATTCTATTCCCTTTGAATCTTTATACATACTCGGTTGAGTTCTCCGTGTCTTCTGTACGTACGTCGTAGAAACGGTTAAGAGGAGTCAAGGGAATTGGTACGGCTGAGTAAGTAAAGTTCTTCGTGTATACGAGGAGAGAACACGTGCAAGAACGATTTCGCGAACGATCGGTCGAACTCACGAGAAGTCGTCGAGCGGATCGGCGAGGCCGATCGGTCGGGTGCTTCGACGCGTGACCTCGCGGCCAGTTATCGGGTTCCTTGGAAGAAGCTTGCTGAATATGTAAGAACCTGGTATAGGCAAAGAAGACGAAGACGACGACGAAGAAGAAGACGAAGAAGACGAAGAAGAAGAAGAAGAAGAAGAAGAGGAGGAGGAGGAGAAACAGGAGAAGGAGAAGGAAGAGGAGGAGGAGGAGGAGGAGGACGGATTTCCTTCGTAGGAGTGCCGATGTCACGGGCCCGTGCCACTAGAGCCACGAGAACCACGAGAGCACGGAGGATCGAGAAGTTAGTTAGCTCGTTTACGGTCTCCGTAGTTTTCTCTTTCTCTTTCTTAGTCTATTTATCTCTTCCGCGGAACAGTGGTAGTACGAGGCACGTGTGTCTTCGCCCGAGTACTCGTCAGATCGATTTGCGCCACGAAGATTAGAATGAAAAGGGGACAACGACTTTGATCGTATCGTATGGAGAATAAGAGCGAACGTCGGAATAGAGACGTCACGAGAGTATATTGCGCGAGAGAGAAAGAGAAAGAAGGAGAGGGAGAGAGAGAGAGAGAGAGCGCTGATCTATTCCAAAGATTATATTTACCTACGCTTTTCTCGAAATTGTATGTTTGTATTGAGAAAAAAAATATGTAAAATTGATAAGTACGATATTCCTCGACGAGGGTCGAGCATCGTTCGACTCGCTTATCGCCTTGATTCATGTATATATCCGAGCACGTGGTATATGGAGTTAATACTGGGCGTAGTCTTGGCCATTGTGCCGTGACAGACGCTCGATTGTCCCTATTAATAAAAGGGGGCTACGCGGTATCCTCTCTGATATCCTCGAGTGCCCTCGTTTCCTGACTTGCCCACATACTCAGCTACGTACGCTCGGCACCTACCGAGCTTCTCCTCGCTTCGTCTCCTTAAAAACTTCCTTCGTCGGCTTTCCGCGCGCGTAACGACACCGGAAAGGTGCGGAGAGCCTACGCGAAGATCCCTTCCGAAGGTTCGCCATGGTCACGGTCAATCGCTACCACGCCCGTCCGATTTACTTGAAAATTTACACTCGCAACGTCGAGAGCGTGAATTTAAGTGAGTGCTTCTTAATGGGGTTTGTTAGCTTTTATTATAATATCATTAAGTTAGATCCTTATTTTCTTTTTCTTTTTTTTTTTTATATATGCCTACGTATCTCTTTTCACAAACTCTTAACGTTCGAACGTCGACATTTTTATTATTCAGGATTAAATCGCGAATATTTTGTCCGAGCCGAATTTGGCCATTGACTCGGCTCCATTCGGACTAGCGGTAGAAATGATTTCATGCAAGGAATATATTATAACCCGACGGTGTCGTACGTCGGCGTTATTTGGACACGGTCCGCGACGCGATTGCGAGTCGTGTTGAACCCGTCGTGACCTATAGAGACGCCTACGTTTCGCTTCGTAACAAAGAGAGGCGCCGTGTTTCTTTTCCAACGTCCACCCACGTTGAAATGTTAAAAAAAAAGAAAAAAGGAAAATAAGCGCGCAGGTGGTAGCGAACGCGAGCAACTTCCCTGAATCTCTTCGTTTAAGGGACTTTGTTCCCTTTCGTAAAGAACGAGACGAGGAAACGAGACAGGATTTGAAATACACGTTGGTACGTTTCTTTATTTTTAGTACGATCGAATCTCTCGCATCGGAGAAGTTTGAGTCGATCTTCGATGATCGTCCGCCAACGAAGAAGTCGTTTCGGAAAAGCATCGCGCGAGTGAGAAATACAATTCACGCCTTACATAACTCCGATATAACGATAGAGAATTTTTGACGACGCTTGGGCCACCTCGAAGTATCGCACTAAACTTAAAGTCGAGCTCTCGCTCTCGCTCCGGCTCGCACCGTGATATGAAACTCGGAATATGGAACGATAAAATGCGATCGCCTAGTTGAAGCACGTCGTAAAATAACATAGAAACGTCCCGGTTCGAGCCGAGTTTACGACTCGCGGCGTGCGATGCAAGGTCGGAAACGTGCGACGATACGATGCTCTTTGTAAATTTAAATCAGCGATTCTAGGTGTGCGATCCTTCCTCGATCATCGAACAAGGACACAGGAAAGGATTGGAAAACGACGGAGACATCCTTCGAACGATGACGAAACGCGCTTCGATCTTAGGATCCTTTTGTCTCTAGCAAAGTATCTATTTAATTTACGATCGATGCGATCGAGAATTTCGTGCGTCATGAATCGAGTTTGGCTCGTTATCCTTTCAAGGACAACGGGGAATCGAAGGTCCAGACGAACGAAAGTCGAGAGGCGGAAGGTGTAACGACGACGTCGGGAGGAGTCTTCCTTCTTATTCTTCTTTTCTTTTTTTCTTCTTCCCGTTCTGTTTAACATGCGCGATGATATCTGGACAAAGTCTCGAAGGAGACTCGACGAACTGTCGCACGGTATGGGCGCGGTCAGGAAGCTTTTGGACTTGCTAACTACGAATTCGCGTACGCTAAACAGGTGCCTTTTCGCGAGTCGCGAAACTTTAAACGTTCTTTTTCACGAGATTCATCGAAAAATAATTATCGACCGAAAGTATAGGTCGAGGAGGTACCAAAGGAGACGAGGAAAGCGTGTCATTGACATTCGACCCAACCGACAGAGTCGCCGAAATAATTTCATTTCGGATTCCGTCTCGTCGTCCGGCTCATACGTGCGAGTATTTTCCACCCCGGGGGGTTTGGGTCTTTACCCTTCGAGGCATCTCTTTCCCAAGATATGCCTCGATGATAAAACTACGAAAACATGACGTTCGCGAGACCTGTTACATTTCAGAAGGAGATGCGTCGCGCATCACGAGAATGCCGTCGTGCATCCGTCGTATTTCGCGTTGAAGATCGTTGTCTCTCGACAACGTCTCGTTTCAATTCTCCCTCGAAAACGTACAGATTTCATACGTATTTTCTCACGTTTCAGACGCCTTACTACAGGGTATTCTATCAACAATGCGATTTCTTCGAGAAAAGTTTCGAATCGTCGGTTAAGCAAATAAACCTACTCCGGCGAAACGATAAATCGATTAACTCGATACATTCCTATGGTTTATGGTAGAAGCTGCAACGCGGAAGCCTCGCTAGTCGGACCGCGTTAATACTGAAAATTTAATGGAAACGTCAGAATCCTGATAGGATAGATCGCTGAAGAATGGAGAGAATCTAGTAGCCGTCGGGTGCTGTTCCTCGCATAGATTCTCATCGAGCTTCTTTTCTCGCTTTGCTCGCTATTCCCTAGGTATATATCGTAGGACGTAGGTAAAACCTCGTGCTCTTCCTTCGACTCGGCCGCTTCAACACCCGAAGCGATGAATTACCGTGAATACTATTTCCCCGCGGAATCGTAAAAATAAAAGGAAAAAAATATATGTTACGTGGAAGAAAAGAGAAACGATTTGCGCGCATTAAAATGGATTTTCTCGTTCTCCTCCAACATCGTAAACGCTCGTATCGTGCGTATCCGAGTTAATTGAATGATCGATTCAATCGCATATCTTTTTTCTGACAGCACGCATGGTTGCTCTCTCCGAGACTAAAAGAGAGGAAAAAGAATGAAGTTTAACAAACCGTTCGTTCGAAGCACGTCAGCTTAGAATATACTCGTTCAAACGGAGTCTAATCCCGTGAACAAGCTCAAGCACCGCGCTTATATCTGCGATCGCGATCCGTGCATGCGGAGGAAGAGAGAAGGAGAGGTAGACAGAGAGAGAGAGAGAGAGAGAGAGAGAAGACTCCGAGTTCGCGAGTATACACGGTACGATCGAACGAGTCAGATAAGAAAAGTCTCTCTCTTTCTCTATCTTCCTCTCTCTTTCTCTAGCGGGGGTCAATCGTTAATTTCCACGGAATTCCACGTGCTGACAGTATGGGGAATACAGGTGGACGGGAGATGAGAGATAGAGGGATCCAGTGGTCCGCTCGCACGGTCTCTCTCTCTCTCTCTCTCTCTCTCTCTCTCTCTCTCTATCTATCTCTCTCGCAAACACATACACGCCGTAAAGTGTGTGGCGAGGTGAAGCAAAGGAGAGCTACGAGGATAGCGAAGGAGACGACACGACTCGAAACGAGGAACAAACGAGAGCACCTTGGCTCTTCTCGTCCCTGCTGTTCGATCCCTCTTCCAATTCTTCGAGCCCTCCGGTACAGACGAGTACAGCGTCTCGTGTAGGTACTACTCGATGGTGTACTCGACTCGGCTAGGTCGATCGTGGCATACGAGACAAGAAGAAGAGACTCGGACTCGGAGCTAGGAGACTCGAGACGAGATAGCTCGGTCGGTGGTTCTTGGAACGAGCGGAAGACTCTCTTTCGTACTTCTCTTTCGTAGGCTAGCGCCCTCGAAGCGTTCGCGCGCGCTTGTGTGTGGCTTACGGGCAGCTCGTGCTGGGCATCGTGCAGAACACGAGGAATAATTTGTGGACAGGGCACGACGACGATTGGAACATTTACTCCGCACGCTATGCTCGGCTCTCTTCTTCTACCTTTATACGATGCGGATCTTCGAGAGACCGGCGGCAACTTCTCCGTCCTCTTCTTATTCTCTCCTCCGCATTACGGTGCTTTACTTCGGACACGCTCCCGCTCTACGGTCGACCACTTTTTACGCCTTCTCCTCTTCTTCTTCTTCATCTCATCCTTCTGCTCTTCCTCCTTCTTCTTCTTCTTCTTTCTCTTTCACATCCTCCTCCGCAACATCCCTCGATCCTCGAAGAAACGCTCGAGCAACTAACTGAATTATTTTCTATGCTCGCCCATCTCCGGAGAAATAGTTTTGCTCCGGGCCGAAGAGCGAACTTACGAATACGTTAACCTCGCATAGTTCGCGCTCGAGCCTAAACTCGACGAGCCGAGCCG
Source organism: Vespula vulgaris (assembly GCF_905475345.1). Classification (NCBI taxonomy): domain Eukaryota; kingdom Metazoa; phylum Arthropoda; class Insecta; order Hymenoptera; family Vespidae; genus Vespula; species Vespula vulgaris. The sequence continues at coordinate 566,383 of NC_066595.1, read as the reverse complement.
AGTAACTTTCGAACGAAAAAGACACGGAAGAAGAGAGAGAGAGAGAGTCAAGCGCGGTCTCGACATCTTCCGCGGTATCGATTTAATTTTCACGATTTACCGTCCGCTACCACCAACGAACGAAACAACCTGTCCCGTTTGCGGGTAGATTCAATAATTCCGACAACGTCCCGAGGTAACGCGTATTCCGCGTGAACTAGCCATCCATCTTCTTCTCTCTTTCTTTCTCCCTCTCTCTCTCTATCTCTCTCTCTTTCCTTCTTGGTCTTTTTCGAGGCTCGTATAACGGGCGTGCATATAATCTCGCCCCGCGACGTTTCTAACCCGCCCACCCTCGGCGAAACCTCAAAGATCGCCGCCGTTGGTGCGGCACGAGGACGTACGTCATTCTCAATTACCCTCTCAGGCAATATCGTCTCGGCCGCCGTTCCACTCTTTCTCTCTTTCTCTTCTTCCTGTCTCTTCGCGTCAATGCTAGTTAAGTCGGCTAGGAGAGGATATCTTCCTGGAGAAGCCTCCGACGATACGAAAACAGCGAGGAACGACGAACGCGGATGGACCGAAGTCATTCCGCGAGCTTCCCCGAGCGAATTAATTCTCATCGACGTATCTGCCAAGTTCCTTTTTCTTTATTTAAAGCGTTAGAGACTGCTCCGGACAAGCTCGAGAAATACCGTTGTAACATTTTCTAAGTCTATTGGCGCATATCAAACGACGCGTTAGAATCGTGATATCTCTTTGAACTCTGTCGAAAAATAACGTCGGAGATTTCGTTTTCGTTTGAACGTCGTTCCTCGTAGACGTTTCGTTAACGTCGTTTTATCGCGTGCCTTCAATGATCTCATCGTCGAGTATCAGGTGGAAACGGCGAGTAATTAGAAAAAAAGAAAAGAAATAGGAGCATATGCGATGGATGGCGATCACGAACGGTCGGAGGTAACAGTTGCGGAAGGCGAAGCTATTCGATCGTCGACCATTGTAAAACGCGTTCCTTTGACAAACGACATCGGTGAGGTACCGAGGCAGGTAGTAGCAGCTACGTACGTAGAAAGCAGAAAAAGCAGATCCATCGAAGGTTAGCAGCTATCGTGTATATTCCGTCACATGTTCCTTTTTCGTCGGCCACGGTGGCACGTGCTCGATTCCAGGGGGTCGGTTGCAGGGGTGCGCCTGCTGGTGGCAAGAGGGTAGATAACCATCGAGAGTCATCTGGTTGAGACGGTGTACATCATTAAAACGTTACGTACTAACCGGTCTACGCTTCGAGAAGGGAGGTCGGAGGGGCTGATTCACTCATTGAATTAATTGGACACGCAGGGGGAAGAAAGGTTTCGAACGGACCAGCTTACGAACGTCCAGAGTCCGGCAAAGGAGGGTCTTTAACGTTTCTTAACGTCATTTCGTTCGATTCGAAGCTTGTCAAGAGCACGACCCAGCCTCTCCTCGTTAAGGTCAAAATATAACCATAATTAAGGGGACATACAGGAATAACGATCGAGGAGATTTAATATTTAGATTAATATATCGAGATTTATCGATCTTACACGAGGATCCAAGTAAATCTCAATTTGAACGCTGCCGATCCTCGATTATAGAAAGTAAATAAAGGAAAAAGAAAATGAGAGACGAACGAAGTAGAAAGCTTCGTGTACCACCAAGAGCATTAAGAGAATGGCCGTACAAGTAGCAACTTGGGAGCATCCGTGCGAAGAAAGTTAAGTACGATCGATTCGGCGAATCGTTAAGTAATGACGTCCACCGAGGTAGAGAACGAGAGGAGCGTCGAAGCCCCGGGCGACTAATTAATCGCAATCACCGGCAGATGACGCCCAGGCGGACCGAAACGATCGCGAGATCGAGATAAAGCCGGACGAATGGTAGCTTCTCTCTCGTCCAACTCATTCTCTTCGGTTCGTTCTCATTAGTGACTCAACTATCTCGAGTGCGAGTGCAAGAAAAAGAGAGAGGGGGAGAGAAAGTAAGTGACACCACCATCGACGAAGAGTAGACGCTCGACTATCTACATCTTTTTCTTTCCTCTTCTTTCTTTTTTCCTTTTCTTTCCATTCGTTTTTTTTTGTTCGTCGAGAAAAGACGAGAAGAGGAAGAAGAAGAAGAGGAGGAAGAAAAAGGAGAAGAAGGTGTAGGCCCGAGCTCTTTCGTCGTCGTTCGGTGTACACGATGCGTCAGGTGGACGATGTTAGAGAGATGGAAGGAAAGGGAAAAAAGGTGAAGGATAATTTTGACTTCCGCTGGTAGTCCGTGTCAATCGTAAGAGATGTCTCTTAACGACGCAGAGGGTGGTTAAATACGAAATTACGGAGGTTCGACCTCCTACGGAGAGAGATCGAGCAGGTAGGCGCATAGATCTTGCTTACTCTCCGCAAGAATATTTGGAATAAAAAGTATATACGAGCGATGTCTAAAAACGTTTTCCTTCCAACCTATTCCAAGTTGCTTGAGCGTTCGAGACTATTTCACGAAACATTCAAGAAACTTTCCTCCGTTGTACTTCGCCTTCCGGTGCATTGACGACGAGATTTTTGCTCGGATGTGGATCGGTCGAGAAAGAGGGGGACGACAAATGAAAGGGAAAGAAAAACATATATTTACGAGATGGAGTTTACCAACAACCCGATGCGAGAAGGGGGAGGGAGTAGGGAGAATGGGACGAATTCATTCCGGAATCCTCATTGTAAGCTCATGACCATTTTCTATGGCTCAACGCCTACAATAATCTCGTTACGACTCGAATCGAGGATCCCCACGATCCCCGGGGGTTTGACAAGGATACAATGCAAGGTGTTTTGTCCGGACCTGTCGTGGACCAATACCGATCGAGGGCAAATCGTCCGGTGCATCTCGAACTGTGGGATTTTTTCTTACTTCCTGGGGGCGAACGAGAAAGAACTTTTTCTTCTCTCGTTCTGTCAACCAGTTAAGTATATCTATACGTTCGAATGCAGCGTCTCCTACTCGCTTACCTTGTTTGAAAATGTTTTGGCTCGTTCGTTGGGAAAATATGGAGATATCTAAGGGTTCTAAAGGAAACTTTCGCAGAAGCGGCCTCGGGCACGAGTCTCGTCTTTGAGAACCCATTTAACTCGTTTCGCTTTAGGCTCCGATTCTTTCTATCTATCCGAATCCTGAGAGAAGAAAGCTTCGTGGAAAAATAGATCGCGTTTTGATCCGTACGAGCGAAGAGAGAAAACGTCGTTCCGTGGGAAGCGCGCTTGCGTTCCCAATCCCCGAAAACCGAAAGCCGTTCTTCCGTCGGAATTAACAGCGGCTTTGGGACGAGCGAGGGTGGACGAACGAGGAGTCGAGAATTTGTTGATCCTGCGTTATTGCGATTCGCGTGCGACGACAGTTCGACTCGCAGCCGGCTCGTGAGCAGCTCTCTTTACAGGCGGTAATTACGCGAGGGTGCATTAGAATTTTCTCCTTTTTGTCGCCATACGTCGTTTTCAACGAAAACATTGCTTACGAATCGTCGAGTTGTCGTCGTCGTCATCGTCGTCGTCGTCGTCGTCGTCGTTAACTCGTAGAGCACGCGTTGCGTGCTTCGTTCGTCGCCAACTGACACGAGAAACGTGCACACGCGCCTAACTCGCGTATGGCGTGGAAACGAGGCTAATACGATAATCGACGTACGATTAATTCCACGTATAAACAAAAAACAAACGACTCGGATACATGCCGCCACCATATTGAGCATGAAATTGCGCCGTCGATAAATCGAATCAACGTCCTCCATCCGTTCGCGGCGCACGCCGCTCGAGGCTCCGCTACGACGACGATGGAATCGTCTAACGTTCTATTAACTACCTCGAACGAATCACCCTAACGCGCTTAACGAAGAAGCGTTACCCGTCGGCAATTGCCTCGTCATTGAAAGTAAGACAAGAGAAACGAGCAAAAACACGGTTGGCTCGGAACGAACGATCGTTGCCAGAGGAATCCCTTTCTCCCTTTCTCTTCTGTAGAAAGGAGACGTCGGTGGGAACATTCGGTGACACCTAGTCAGGGGTCACGCGCGATTTCACTTTCAGGCGTTAACGAGCGACACCCTTTCGCGATAAACGAAGAAAAAGGTCGAAACGTAGAAACGACGGGCAACCCTCGACGAGGAAAGGAAAACGATGCGACTGGTGGTTCTCGCGGTAAAGCGCGAATCCCCGCGGGTTAATATCTATCCCCCATGATTGCAGTCAATTGAAGTCGGGCTCGCTTATCAGATCTTAGGCGCGTGCCCATATGCCGCCTCCCAGCACATGGCGTGCTCTCCTAGCGACCCTTTCTACTCGACGGAGCTCGTTCCGCTCGAGAACAACCACCGGCTCTAGCTAGGAGCGGCGGCAACGAGCAACGCGCACTACCATCATCGTCGTCACGATGTCACTATCGACGCGATCTACAAATATACGTACGCGTACGCGTGTATTACGTGCATCCTGCGTACACTAGAGCTCTCTTTCTATTTATGCGCGCGGGCGAGCGTGCAAAAGCGCGTTGCCGCTGGTCGTTGGCATATGCCGACGTACACCGAGCGATAACCGCTATGCAAATTCCATCCCCTTTTCCTACAAGGTCGATCTTACCGTCGTTCCAGCGTTCTTCCGCGAGCGTGTCGTAACTTTATAACCGGCCTTTTATCACGACGTTAAGTTCCGTTTAATGACTTTCTTCGTCGCTCGTCGATTCCTTCAAAAAAATCCTGCGTGAGCTCGAGCGAAGCGACACGACGAGACACTCTTCTTTACAACGTCGCGTAAACTAACGGCGGAAACGATTAAATTAGCATTCGATTGTTTCCCGAGATCGATAAAGCTGGCGTTGCGGAAGGACAAGAGATTTATCGTCGTTTCTGGCTCGTATAGATCGAACCGAGGGTACCTAAGGGAGATCTTCTCCTCTTATCGGAAGTCGCAAAAACGAAGGACCGATATATCGAGGGGGCATCGACGCTGCGCAGGTACATACCTGACACCTGAACGCGGCTATTTCGAGAGGTCGGGGGAGAAAGAACAAGGTAGCCACCACGAAGAATTCCGCGGCTCCCACGTGAAGCTATCAAATGTCTGACGAATGAGCAGGAATGTCGTACTATCAAAGGATCTGGCTTCTCTCTTTCTCCCTCTCATCCTTTTCCTCTTCGTAAATACGCGCGCGAGGCGAAAAGAAAAGGGAGAGGAGGTAGGGAAAGAGAGAAAGAGAGAGAGAGAGAGAGGATGTCTTAAGACAGGTAGCGGACACAAAGGGAACCGGACACTCGCCTACGCCCGGCCATTTTATTCCCTGCCTACTGTACTGCTTCAACCCCCGTCTCTTTCCTTCCTCTACCCCCGACCGTTTCTTCTTTCTCTCTCTCTCTCCTTTTTTCCCTCCCTTTACTTTTCTCTCGTTCACCTTAAGAAGAAGCCTCCTTACAGGTGCACCCAAATGCCTACTAAATATCCTCTAATTATATGCTGCGAGCTGGCAGGTCCTATTTAGCCATACCAATCTCGAATATCCAGCGGGCGAGCTCGAGCTCGAAAGAGAGAGAGAGAGGATATACCGGTGTAGATTTTTCTTCAAAGTCCGATCGAGGATAAGGGGGAAGAAACAAGACTCTTCGTTCAACGTATAAACCATAGATGCCTCGCAGGTAATCTCTTCGATTTGGAGAAGCTTTGTTCTTTTTAGGAAGATTCATAGAACGGTCTTGGTACATCGATCATCTTTCGTACTTTCAAACGAACCGTTCATCCTTTTACTCGACGATCCATTATGGAAAATATATTACTACCTACCAAGTCCTACGACCTAGCTCTATCAAGGCGAATTCGAGTACTCACGGTTGTCATCGAGAAAAAGGCCGAGGTTTCTTGGTGAACACCTCCGTTTCGTCATTTACTGCTTACTGGACGAGCCGGTGGCCACCCACGGCGCCATCTTATCCGGGATCTCTCTCTCTCTCTCTCTCTCTCTCTTTCTCTTCTTTCTCTCTATTCTCGCGAGTGTGTTACGAGTCGGTGGTACTCGAGGGCCGCGCGTTTAAAGTACCGGCCGTCCGTGGCGACCGGTCGACTTCTCAAGTTCCATATCCTGTTCGAGAAGTCTGAAGAATCCCCCGGCAAGCATTGTTTATCCGCGAGAAGCGTACGATACGATACGGTACGAGCCGCTTTCGTAAGCGTTGCGCAATATAACGTCTCGGCGGATCGGGCCCGGTCCTAAGATTCTTCGGTTTATGCCGGTTGTAAGCTTCCCCGAGCCTCCTCTCGCGTGTATACGCTCCTGTGCTAAAGCTATCGAAGAGGTTGCCTACGTATTACACGCCGAACGAACGTGTAACCGTTGGACCTTCGCCCTCCAGCCACAAACATTTTCTTTTAGCCCTCTTCTCGCGCAACTTCTTCCTTCGTAGAGGGAACGCACGGAACGCGTTGCTTCCTATCTATACGTCTTTCTGTCCCGACCGAGAGAGATTCCACTTTAAAACGCGCGTATAACTTTTCGGACAAAAACTGACTTCTCGAGAAAAGCGAAATATTCTATGGTTAAATCGTTTTAACCACGCCTAGCGTATTTTCTCGCTTATGGTATCGTAATTTCGTTCGTAGAAAATACGCCTTTTGTTTTTGGCGATGCCGATGGTGGTTGGAGTCCATCGGCGCTGCGATGAGTTAGCACCGAAGCGATTTCCGAGCGATGCGAAAGAAACGGCTTTGCGAAGCAATGAAAATACTTTGACGCGTCGACAGAAGGCTTACCACCTTGGTGCGAGGTTCGCGTTCACCGATGCCTAATGGAAAACAGGAAGACGTTCGAAGACGGTTGCCGAGGGAGAGATGATTCTCTTCGAAGACGCGTGTGCCGGTGGTCTCGCGACGAGAGATCTCTATCGCTTCTACCACGTCGGAGTACGATGAGTAGCTTCCAGCGTATCTCGTAAAAATTAATAATTACGACGAAACTCCGAGGGAGATGCGAAGAGTAAAGGATTCGAGAGATAAAAATACTTTGCCGATAGATTGCTCTTCGAGAGGAGTAAATGACAATTTATCGTCGTATCTTTATTATTTTATATATAATTTCGTTCGTTCATTAGCATAAGATAATTTACAGGATATCGATATCGCATATATTATCTTTAAAGCGTACGATTGATTACATTCGTTATCTCTGTGTACGTATCCTGTACAGCGTCTTCGTGCGTGAACGCAACGTGCCGTACTTCGACGAGCCGTCGGTGCATCGAGACGCACAACGATCGAGGAAGAAACGCGGTTCGAGTCTTTATTAACGCCTCGTCACGACGAACCGTGGATGTTTCGCCTGTAAACCATCCGAACACAATCGAGTCGCCGTGCCAGGCCAGTTTTTCTTCGGCTTACAATATCGTACCAACGGAGAGAGAGAAAGAGATAAAGAGGGAGCGAACGAGAGAGAGAGAGAGAGAGAGAGAGAGAGAGACGGATGGACGTCGTACGTACACAACGCAGCTACCGCCAGAGAAAATTCCTCGAGATTTATCTTCACTTTGCTCTACCAACGGCGACGCGGACCTCGAATCGATTTCGAGGCAGGAATCCGTATCGTTACGGATTCCCGAGTTTCTTTGTGAAAAGTAGCCCCCGTTTGGTCTGATAGAGAGTCGACCTTCGTGACCCCGCTTCGTTCCTCAACTCCCATTGCGTTCGACCTCGTCGTTATTCTCGGAGACGACGCGAAGAAGAAGGTGGGAAAATCTTAACGAACGGAATTTCGTCCCTTCTTCTTCTTCTTCTTCTTTCTGTCCGTCTTTTCTTCGACGTGGAAAAAATTCGTACGTGGCTTTAAAATATCATTTAATAATAATAATGGAAAAGATGATTTATCGGGTTAGTGGGTGATATTTAACGGTCCACGAACGAGCTAGCCGTCGAGCCGTGTCATAAATGAAAAATTCAGCAGTATAATCGGTGATACGCGTGCCGGCACGCAAAGGACTGCCCTCTTCGAACGAGGATGCCAAATAGCGTGGCAATCCGATGGAAAACACCATGTGGGCATCGCTTGCCACGGGGGATATTTATTAGAAGCGCTCGGCACACCCATCGGCCATTGCCCGTGGCCGTTGCCTCGGTGTAAATTAATGGCTAATTTTTCGGTAAACCGTGAAATACAGACCACGCGCCTCGAGCCACCTTATGGGCTCTCTCTTTCTCTTGTTTTCTCTCTTATATTCCACCACGGATACCACCCTCGACAGACGGTCCACGTGCTGCAAAACGAACGTAGAACCAATGCATTAGCACCGTGTCCCGCCATCGACCGACTCGCTTTTCTTTCGAGTTAATACGCGTTTCTTCCTTTTTTGCCCATAAAAGGTGTAACGATGCGTTCGCGTTGCAGGTTCTTCTACATTCGGATCGTACAAAACAAAAGACGCGACTCGTAACGTCTTCTTCGGGTTCTCTTGGCATCTCGATCGATTTGTTTCTCGAAACAAGATCGATCGGAAAGCAAATACCATGCCGGAGGAATTTTACCGACGGTCTTTAAAATTCTTTTTTCCGTTCGATGATTCGTCGTCGATAGAATCGAGCTTTCACGAAAGAAAGCAATTTGCTTCGTTTAAGTTAGTAAAGTCGCAGACGAATCGTGAAAGAAATATTTGAAAAATAGAATAGCTCCATAAAACGAGAGAGAGAGAGAGAGAGAGAGAGAGAGAGAGAGAGATTATTTGTGCGAGAAAGATTTCATGGGAGATCCTATTTGGTCGAAGGATCTTTTTTACATCCGGAGAGGACAGAACATTATCCCTATCCGACAATACGTCGTCGATCTTGCCTACGTTCTAGGAGAAACTAAACTCTATTTAAAGTCTTGTTGAGCTACGGCAACCAGGGATGGTGCCGCCCACGAGATTGGACAATGGTCAATGCAATATCCGGTTCGGCGGTACAGGTGGCCGTATACCCGGTTACGCGTTTCTTCCTTTTCCTCGTCTCGAGAACTTCCTGAGGTATTTCAGAAGCCCCATGCGTCCCATTCGAGTGAGTATATCCTTTCAAAATTTTGTCTTGGAATTTTAAGATCTAAAGAAAAAAAAGAAAGAAACAAAAAAAAGAAAATGTTCGTCCTCTGTAGGATCCATCGCTTAAGATCGTAAATTGTGATTTGAAAGAGAACTGTTTGCGTTCGATATACTTTAATGATCGGCCTTTATTTTCAGACGAATAGATCGGATAAGATTATAAAATGATATCTTAGATAAACGCAGCGAGTATCTTAAAATCAAAATTCGTTTCGAGTCATATTGAAATGAACGAAGGAGAAGTAGGTAAGATACTCGCTGCTCTCTTGAGAGGTAGAGAGTCGAGCGCGCGAGAGTGTTAAACCGAGTTTTCACGCCGGTTGATAGGCAGATCGCTCTAGGATAGTACGTTGGCGCGTGGGTGTCGAGTGGTAAAGATACCGGTTTACGATGCCACTAAAGTTGCACTCGCCGCGTAATCTAGAACTTTTTCAGACGCGCCTTCTCACATCCAAGAGCTAGGACGAGACGCGATGATGCTCGGAGGTCCGATCAAATCGGGGACAGTGCGAACGGGAAGATCGTGAATCTTTCGATGTGAATCGATTTCGATTTTAATCGATACTTGCTCGACTCTTTTCGATCGTTGCATCGTTATTGACATTGGATAATAGTTCGCGAAGGGAGCGTTTGTGAAAGTATTAAAAATACGTTTTTCATAAAATTCCCGATTAAAATTATCGTATCCTGATTCCGGATTAGGCGAGGATGCTTAAAGCATCGAGAGAGAAAGGAAGTGTGCACGCTTTAGCACGAACCGCATCAGGTAGGCATTGCAGGTATTGCAGGTATCGCAGGTACGTGGAAACGATGCGAGTTAAGGTAGGTCTCGGGCACGGTTACGCTCCTTGGAGAATCGTACGTTTACCGGTAGATATCTTTATCGGAATAGGCCATCCTCGTAGCCGGGTTACAGCTTGATCGTGGCCTGCTCTTCGGCCACGCTTTCGCAACGTTTCGATAACCCTGAAGGTGCTCGGTCGCGTTATAAGAAGAAGATCGTACGTTGAAGGTGAGTGGTACCCACTCTCGATGGAATACCGGGTGGAGCACTCTAGGCAAATACTCCTCTCCTCGTCTCCGCCTTACGCGGAATGTGTGTGTGTGCGCGCGCGCGCGCGCCTGTGTGTGCGCGTAGCATACATGCTACGTCCGAGAAGGCGAAAGAGGAGGAGGAGGAGGAAGAAGAGAGAAGAAATACCGGCTGTGCATTACCTTCTGAAGAAGGCGCGACTCCCAACGACTCTATATAACTGCTTTAGATAAGGATTGAGTAGACACCACCACGTGGAATGCCGTTTTACATAAACTCTCGTAGCGTGGCTTTCGCGCCTTGCTCTACTGCTCCGTCTTCGTCTTCCTCTTTCTCCTCTTTATTTCTCGTCTTCCTCTCTTTCCTTTGCCTTCTGTCTCTCGCGGGGGACCTCGCGGGCCTCCTCTTTCGACCACCTCGAAGACTAAACCTTTATTGAATCACCTACGCTTGAAAGGCACGCGCACCCGAGTGTGTTCTACGTTTAAACTCGTTCAAGAGAGACCTAACGCCGGACGAAACATCCTCGGGGATCTTTAATCCTGCTATCGCGCGTTTAATCCATCGAAAGAACGATCGAGAATCAACGAGAAGAATTCTTTTCGTAAATCCTTTCTAAAAACGCGCAATCGACCGCTCTGCGAGAAGGACGAAGATCGGCGATCGTGCGTGTAACCACGCGTACGTACGCGCGCGTGCAGACCCGGACAAACGTTAAATTAGCATATAGGATTATCCGAGTGAGGTATCGTTCGAACTATCCCAACGATATATAACGACGCACGGAAATATTACGGCCGTATGTTCCGGCTTAAGAATGGACTTCATGAGGATTCCCTCTTGTGCCTCGTAACTGGCAAGTCTGGCTAACGGTGTACTCGCGTAAACTCATGCCCCTCGGGTGTATTTTAAACGAGGCAGTCCCTTCCGAAGATTCTAGAGAGAGATTACGCTTCGAAGGGATCGAACGATCTTTGAGATCTCTCAGTTTCTTAACGATATTAAGCGTTTTCGATAGCGCGACGTTACGCGACCGAGCTCCCTCCTTCCTTTCGCTTCCTAAACGAATCGAACGTTTACGATTATTTATCGGCGTTTGAACGAGTCGGATTATCGCGTGCACCCATGTGGATATATCCTTTGGTACGTTCGTTACGTAATCATTTTTTAAAGTACTAAACGTTTTAGGATCAACGGGGCCGCTTTCCGAGTTTCTCACGCACGCTCGTACTCGCTTCGAACGCGTTAAGGTGTAATCCGATAACTTGCCCGTTAAACGCCGGTAATTAGTATCAAAAGAGCGGTATTAATTATATTTCCCGTATCTCGGCGCTCTCAGAACTCACGGTTCGGGCTGGAACATTAACGAGATACGTTCGAGACACGCTCGATCCTCGTTATCGAAAAAGATCGAGATATCCTCCGATACTTACGACTTGTTTTACCTTCTTCCCGGTTAACGTGTAAGAGAAAAAGATGGAGGGAAAGGGGGTGAGAAAGTAGAGGAAGAAAGACAGGAAGGAGCGAGCTACGGCCGGTTTTCTCTTCCTAGTTTCCCAAGACTCATTCTCGGGTGGACAGGTCACAGCAGGGTGGGGACTTTAAATTTTAAATTAGAAGTCTAAGATCGTAACGCGTATCGAAGCCAAACAAGAAGAAGCGACTATCGCGAGTCTTCGATCCTAATCGTCCTTGCGATCGACTCGCCAGATTTCTCAGGATCACGACAGCCTTCTAATTGCGGCATTATAATTACAAATCGACGACGTACGCGCGCGCCAGCCTCGAACCAGGCACAATATAATCGCGGGTCACGACCTTCGCGTCGCGTATTATTTGCATTTCTATTCGGTCCCGTCTAGTCTCCTCATCTTTCTTCCTTCTGCCTCTCGTTCGACGACTTCGAGATCGAGCCGATGGTATCGCACGAGTTGGAAATTTCTTATTGAGGGAAACGATATGTAAAAGAAGGATTTAAGGATCAGTAGGATCACTTTATTTTCTTTCTCGAATCGATCGTTTTCGAAATAAGGTTTAATCTTAAATCGTGGAATTTAAAAGTCTAAGTTAAAAAAACATCCTTCGTCGGTGGTACGAGCAGACTTTCGATCTTTTCCTTTATTCTTTTTCTCTCCTCTCGCGTATCTCGAACGGCAAGTGGAACGAGGAAAAAAACGCGAGGATTTTGGGACGCGACGATATCATTCGGTGGTGGTCAGAGGCTGATGTAGAGGATCGAGAATTTCTGGGCGTGGGCTCGCGACATGCACCGGGATTCGCGTCGGGCGCAGAGAGAACATCGCGCTCATTTGTGCTCGCAAGAGAGACTTCGTGTCCTCGTCCTGGCGGCAACCAAGAAAGTCGACTTAAAAGGACCGACCTCGCTTCGCTCAACGTTATTATTTTATGTTTCCTTTCCTTTTTTCTTTTTGTTTTTTTATCGTTGCTTTTTATAACGTTATTTATTAACCGTTCGAATAGGTTTTCTCTTATTACAAGATCGATATACACGCGATTCGACACCTTCCCTTCGTCTTTATTATCTTTTCTCTTTAGGAAGCTCGACGCGTGGCCAACGCCGAAACGTGCACCACGCTTTTCCACTTGGTGGAAGATCCAAATCAGATGGCTGCCTACTAATAAATCGTACCTCTCCCTCTTCCGGAGATGCATCACCGTTGCCAGTGTCTGCTCCGACACGTGTCCTATCACGGGAAAAGCCCGTATATAACGTCTAAATCTTGCTCCAGAGGGTGTCCTAACGTAAGAGCGCGTGCCACGGGGTGCGTCGCATTGGCGCGGCATTATCACATTTTTTCTCCCGACGTTCGAATTAACTCGGCTTGTTCAAGTGCGAGCCACGTTTCGCTTCCTGCGCATTTTCTCTCTTTCTCGTTCCTCTTCTTTTTTCTACAGACATTTTTTGTTCCCGATTTCAATTCGTCGTCCTTCACCTGGTCGAATGTAAATTTAGCGCAACGTTCACTCTCGTCGACGCATAATATCTATATTATCCTTCAAGGATCCTCGAAGTTCTCTAAAATCGCGCACGGATCGTAATCGTAGAAAATTTCGTCAAACGTTGTTCCGAGAGGTTCCTCGAAGAATATTCCAAAGATTCTCGCTCCTACGCATCCTTCGATCGGCGAACACCCCCGTCACGCTCGAACCCGTGGTCATTCCTTTCGTGCTTATCGAAATCGTAGAAGGCGAATCTTGGACGAATCTCTCTCGCTTCCTCGCGCCTCTCCGTTTCACCTTTGCACGTTGCCGTAGCAAAGTCGAAGGAACGAACTGATTTACATACTGGCTACGCCACTGACGCTCTGCCTTTACTGCGGGGGAGAGGCTTCTACGAGTGTTCGCGCACGTACACACGATCGTGCTTTCAATATGTTTCTTGTACAGCGCGCGCGCGCGCGCGCGTACGAGCGTCCCTCGTACCCGGAAGGCGCGGCCTCAGAGGTTCAAGGACTCGTCGCCAGGTGACGCTCGAGGGGACTTAAATGCGCATCGTAGAAGCAGGTCCTTCGAGTTCTTCTCTCCTTGAAAGACTCGACGTTAGCTACGTGATTTTTCCAATCTCTTATTCTATAGCTCCGCGAGTTCGTTTCAGCCACTTCACTTTTCTTCACGGTGCACCTGGCTGGTACAAACTTTTTCATGGTGTATCCAGATTTCTTCCTGTATATGTAACACGTGCTACGCTTAGATCGAAATAGGAAAATCTTGGTAGCGACGTAATCGCTATTGTATCGCTTTCTTTAGCCTTCTTCGAGATAAGAGGAGCTGCCTTTCACGCTTGCCTACATCTCTTTGACTTTCTTTCTCGTCTCTCGCGAGACAAAGAAAAGTACGCGCAAGAAGCTTTCGAAGGAAAAAATACTTCTCTCGATTCTCCTTCGACACTTTGTCGTCGTCGTCGTCGTCGTCGCACCCACACACACCTACATCGAAGTCGACCGGTATCAAGCGAAATCTCGGTTATCTCCGACATCGACGCACGCTCATATATACCTATCCGAGTTCCTTTAACGGACGAGAGAGCGAGGATGATTCATCCTTACGCCGATATAAATCACTCTCTTATAGTCCCCGATTCATCGCGGAAAATGACGGTGACAACGACCGTGGCCGTCGTTCGTTTCGACTTTGTCAACCGTCTTTGTCGTTCTTTCGAGATTTCAATGAGGACTCGCTCGAACGTTTTTCGTTTTCGAGCACGTTTCTAGCGAAGGGAATACCGTGTCCGATTGTTTTGCAATTAAATCTAAGCGAAAATCTCGAGTGCTTAACAATGAGAGAACGTTTGTGTTTATTTACGACGTTCGGAAGAGATCATAAAACAAGGCGATAGATTTAGAAAGCACGTCAGTTTCTCGCTAACGACGTCGGAGCGAAAATCCGTAAGCGTGTATGTGTATACATATATTCGTGCGCGCGTGTAGGAGAAAGAGAGGGAGATAAACTTGGTTTTATCCGACCCGTTTCTCGCGGAACGAGGACAAACGGTCTGCGGAACTCGATGCAGATGCAGCTGCGGTCACATGTGCATCCTAAATGATCCCTCGATCGTATGGCGTGGGTGTTCGACTTGGTAAGTACTCGAGAACGATGTACAAAAATAGAACGAAACGTGTGCGAGGCAGCACGCTTCCTTCCGTGGAGGGAGAAGAGTCGACGTGACTTCGGGAAAAAGTCTGTCATCGGAACAGATGCGACGATATATACGTGTAACTGCTCGAGGAAGGTTGCTGGTTGGACCTTTAAATCTCTCTCTCTCTCTCTCTCTCTCTCTCTCTATCGTCCTTTTCAGCTTCTTTAGCTTCTTCTTTAGGTACCTGCCTACAACCGAGAACACATTGTTCTTCCACTCTCAGCCTGGTTCGAACGATACCACCAACGTCGCTCGAAATCTACGATTTTTTCTTGAAAAAAACATTTCCAACGAAATGACAGGGGCGTTAGAGAAAAGTCGAAGGAAAAACATATTCGCGATTAAAGCTATTAATGCCGATAGTCTATCGTTCACTTTTGCAATAAATGTTTTGTAAGAATTCTCGTAACGTTCGTTATCATGTTTCTCATTTAACAGTCCGCTTCAATTAGCCGTCAATTAGATACCACTGCGGAGGGAATTGGCTGATTAATGAGTGCTCAGAACCGGTCAAATCGTTAAAACTCGGGAGAGAGAGAAGGAGTTCTAGAGAAAGAAAGCAAGATCGGGTAGCTCAATGTTCTCTGGCTGTTCGAGCCGAACGAACGGCTGACCTGTCCTAACCCGACGTGTGCGCCTGCTCGCGCATATATTATAATAGCGTGTCTATTTTATAATAGTCTACGTTATAATCGAAGTAGGTACGGACGTGTCCCAATTACCGGATAATTTCAATCAGTCGTCTATCTCGAAGCAAGCGATTATTATCGCGTTCCATCGATCCGTGGGGTCCGAGCAAATGACTTCTTTTTACTCGGCGAAACTATTACGACGCGTTTCCCACACTTACCTAATTCTTTTTCTTTTCTTAAATATTCATGTTTTTATTTTCTTTCTCTCTTTTCTTTTTTCTTCTTTTTTAATTCTTTTTTTTTTACCTTGAACGCATACGCGTCTACGTCTCCATTTTCACACTTCTTTTCCTCTTGTCTTCCCACAGATCCTGAAATCCATTGATTTCATTCTGGAGACAGCCGTAATTACATACTCGCTCTTGAATAAAGATTCCGTTTAAAAGACAGCCGTCAGCATGGATTATACGTATAAACTCTATAAATCGATCGGATCACGATCGGTATAGTTTCGATCGTTATCGAGCCTCGGTTAATGCGTTATTGTTTCTTTCAGCTTTCTCATTTGTAATTTTTCCGTTTTACAGGGAAAGAAAATTCAAACGGAGATCTGATTCACGAGAAGAATAGTAAACGCGATACGGAATTATGAACATCGAGCATGAGTATTCGCATCGTATTCGTTCGTAGGGTCTCAGGTGGGGCCTCCGGCGTCGTCGCGATTTGCGTCTAAACTACGTTTCGTGACCGGCTTCGATGTCCTACAAGACGTTTCACTCGAGCACCGATGGTGTGTCGGACGGCACATGTTACGTCCGGATAGCGAGGTACGTTCTCCCGGGCTTCCTGCGTCAATAATTGTTCGGCGAGGCAATCGGTATCCTTTCACATGTGAAACGGTCTGCTCCAGATTCTGAAAGATCGGTCGCGAGAGGGGTCAAGCCACAGATAATGATACGCTTATCCAGCCTCCGTGTGACCCCGCCCTATTTGACATCTCTGCCTTTCTTTCCTCTCTCCCCTTACGATCGTTTCGTTTCGTTCCGTTCCGTTCCGTACTCGGCATCGCGATTCCGCATAGCCCTATCGCGGATATTTTACGCGCGAATGCTCGCTCGGGCTCGATTTTACGAGCGCGATCGTTCGACGGGAATCGTTCGCTCGTTAAAGAATTCTTTTAACTCGCCAAGCTGTCTCATTTTGACATTAATTTGTTGGCAATTAATTATCTATCACGGAGTAATCATTTACTCGCTATCTGCAATAAGATAGAAGTTCTTTAAGTACGTGGCGATATTTTAAGACTCTGACGTGCGAGATAATTTGTATCCTTTGCTCGTATCATTGTCGCTAGTCTTGTACTTTATTTTCTCTTCCATCTCCCGTGCCATTCTCGAAGCGTGCAAAATCCTCCAATCGGGTTTTCTACGCCAACGAGGATCTTCCCGTCGAAGCGGCGCCCTTCTTTACGCGAATCTCCCCAACATAAGAAGTAAATATGATGGTTGACATTCGGTTCGCAAACATACGACGCGACTCTACCTTATTCTCTCGAACCCGATATCGCCCGTTTTATACGCTGACGATATCGAGGCGCAGTGCGTCTACTCGGCTTGGGTCTTGGGGACCATACTTAAACGGATCATTTTATGTTTCGAGCTAGGTGGACGTTTGATATCGCGAAAAGTCGCGTCTCCGCCAGGCGGACGAAAATAAAAGCCTGGCCGAAAGGAAAAGATTTTAATAGATACCTCGCATTAAGACTCGTTAGACTTCCTAATAATAACCACGTGCTATATAGTTATTACGTTCGGTGATTGCTTTCTACGTAATCGCGATGTCGTAAGAAGAGGTAGGAGAAAAATTGCTGAGAAAAAAAAACGAGCGAGTCGATCGATAATCCTTTCGAAAGGTACAGGCCGATAATCGATAGGTACTCGATTTAATGGACCGAGAAAGGGAAGAACAAATACCCGAGTATTGGAAGATTCTCCGAGGAGCGATATCGATCGATCGACGAATTGCAAATAGATTCCTATTTCGCTGATTGCCTGGTGCAAATCGAAGTCGTTATCCATCGAGATTTTAATGGCTCCTCGTAAAAGCAATCGTTTCGCCACCTGCGCCTCGAGCACCGGAGGCAGCTTTCACGCATGCCGACGATTCTCTCGGTTCTGCTCTTCGTAATGACGCTTTATCGGCGATCATCGACGTTTCTTCCTTTCCGACGTGCACCAATCTGCGTGCGAGAGAATCTCGGAGAAAGGATTTCCTATCGGCGACGAACGAGTAAAAACTTTCACGAGCTTCACCTGCTTCTTTGTAAGAGAGCGAAGAAAACGGAATGCCGTGATCGAATTAATTATGCCAAATGACGCGTAAACGCGAACGATTTTTTTGATCTCGCGAGGATCACGAAACATATTTTTCGATATTTCATGAATCGGATGCCACCTGATCCCAACTTTACCGATTCGTGACGAGGATTCGTGCGATATCGACGATACGATAGTGCGATCGAACTAGAAGTGGCGCTCGAAAAAATCGTCGGTGCAGGTGATGGATCGAAGCGAAGGAGGATAAGCGTGGTGGATAGCAGGTTCGAAGGAAGGAAGTCGATCGATCTTCGCGAAAAGGCGTGCCGACAAGGCGCGCTCGCGCGAACACATCCGAGAGTCGGGACACCTGCGGAGAAATCGGCGCCGATCGTGAGCTCGAGCATTGATTCGGTGCCCGGTGGACTACTCTCGGCGAGCGTCGACGCGATTTCGTTAGGATTTCGTTACGATTTCGTTGCTGACGGGAAGTCGACGCTCGAAAGTCGAAAATTTCGATGTCGCAACTCTTTTGTCGTCGCCTGCGTCGATCGATCGATCCATCGCGTAGGTTTGACCTCGCGCTCGACCCTAAATCAAGACCAAAGCGTACCGAATCTCTCTATTCGTCTTTCTCTCGCGACAAAATGCGGGCGACGCGGTTTGTACGATCAATCGAGCCGATCGTTCGATCGATCAGACGCGATTCTGAGAAAGTTCTCAGGACTAGACGGAGTCCAGGAGGTGGAAGGAAGGAGAAGAGGGAGAAGGTGGAGCTGGAAGAGGATCGCAGGAGGCGATCTCGCCGAAATATAACTAATCACCGAGTTATGTCAGAGATCGGCACGATATTTCATCGAGAAATTTCTTTGGGCATCTCGCGGAGAGCACCGTCGCCGATTTCATTCAATCAACGGATTATAACGGTTTGAAAGGCCGGCCGCTTCTCGTGATCGTAGCCGCGACGAATAGGAATAATCGATGCTCTCCAGGTAGCAAACGCCGAAACAGGACCTTTCGTCGGTTCCTAACAACGCCGATCCGTAATTATCGCAGCTCGATCTGCGAAAAGCTTGCGAACCCGTACGTGGAATCGTACCCAAGCTAACGCTTTCGGCTTGTAATTATCGAGACGAATGCTTCCAATCGGGCTTGAGGGATGTGGGAATCGTGATTTCGTAAAAAGAAATATGATATAATTACGATCTTAACGTTTCTTTTTTCTCCCGATTTAGTTGGATTTTGTACGTTAAATCGCGCGAAGAAAAATAAAATATGAAAATCGTCTGCCCCACGTTCTCGAGAAGAAATTTAGGCGAAATGAAAAAATAAGAGAAAGAGAGAGAGAGAGAGAGAGAGGAAGAAAGCGCGCGCGGAATAAGAAAGAACGATCGGGGCCAGTTTGTTGACGTAATCGACGAAAACGCCTCCCATGTCGGAACGAGCGAATCGGTTGAGTGGCGGAGTGGCAGACCAGTGGTTATCTTCAATTTTTCCATTAAGGCACAGGTTGCTCGCCTAATGGTCGCTACTTGCTCATCCGGCTCTCTCGGCGATGGACTTTGCTTCTCGTGCTTCCCTCTACCTCCTCCTTCCCTCCTTCCTTTTCTTCTCTCTTCTTTCTCCTCTTCTCGCTTTCGTCTCTTTTCTCGCGGTCAAAAGTGGCACACGTGGAATCGTAATCGAGTGAAAATCCTACCAAGGACGACGCCACACACTTTCGGACTCGAATACCTCCTGGCGCCACCGATTCCACGATCTTACTTCCTCCGAATATTAAAAGCGATCGATCAGTATTTCGTGGGTAGCGCTTACAGAAGAGAGAAAGAGAGACGAGTGGAGGCAGGGGCGGAGGCGCACTCCCTCGCTGCACCTTCGCCTTCGAGACGATGGCACACAGGAAGAAACAGGTTTGACAAGCTGAAGGTGGGCCCACCGGGGCCACGTGCTGCGGCGCATTACTTATAATCCCATCAGCGTCTCTCCTCCTCTTCCTCCTCCTCCTCCACCTTCCCCTCTCGTTCCTATTCTTCTTCTTCTTCTTCTTCTTCTTCCTTTCCTTTCCTTTCCTTTCCTTTCCTCTTCTCTTCTCTTCTCTTCTCTTTTCCTCTCTTCTTTTTATCCATTTCTTTCCTTACGCATATTTCGCTCTTTACGTCGGCGTACCGTCTCACGCCTCTTCTTCGAGAAATTTTTCCAACGCCGATCGTTCCTAGAATGCGTTGAGAATCGCTCGAAAACGTTCCGGTATTCTCCCCTTTCTGTCGAGTCAAGGAAAATCGCGAGGAAATATGCAAGCATTCGGAACGAAGAGGAGAGCCGCGACCTTGTACGCGAATGCCTCGCGATCGGAGACGAAAAACGAAAGAGGAACCTGTTTCGCGGTAGCATGCCGATGTATTTTTCTTCGAGTCGTGTAACGCTCAACGTCGCGTTACTTTCGATTTTCCAACGATCCTTTACGGATATCCTGTTAACCTTGTTATTATCGAATTATCGAATAAAATATAATAAAGAGCGATAAAATCGAAAGAAATAAATAATCGAGCGGTAGCTTTAAGTCGGTAGTTTACCGTAAGGGAAGTATGTTTACTCGAGTCTCAGGAACGAGGAGGTACCTCGTAGTGCCACTGGTTATAATTAGTCGAAGAAGGCACTGCATTACCGCGAAGGCCATTGCAAGAAATCGAGGAAGGTGCAATCGAGCTGGATCCGGGACTTAAATAATTAAAGCGTTCGTTCCAGGCATCGTGCTTACCGCTCACTTGCGCAATGCGATCTTCTCTCGTATGCGATCCGATCTGCTCGATTCTTTTTCTTTCTTTCTTTCTTTCTTTCCTTCTTTCTTTCTTTCTTCTTTTCCTTTCTTTCTCCCTCTTTTTTCATCCTTTTTTATATCCTCCACCGACCACGATCTCTAACAGTTCGTGCGATTTATGGCAGGTTCTTGTTCGCTACTATTAGCTTCGAGGGAGGACGGAAACACGGAATCGAGCGTTTAGCTCGATCTCGTTTGCCCCTTTCGGAGTCGTATACTATATTTTTAGATCACCTATTATATACCAACGAGACTCTCTACGAGAATAGACGAATGGATTTTCTAATTTCTAATTCATAGAACACCCAGTAAAAAAAGAAAAAGGAAAGACCAAGTGGGACTCGGTCTTGCCCAACGCGCATGTAGGCAGACTTTGACATTTCTCGAATTTTTTTGTAGGCATAAAGTCGATTTCTTCCTCCCGATCTGCACTTCCGGTCGCGAGTGGGTTGCCATACCGTTAGGATATCTCTCCGAGAGAAAAAGAAAAAGGGAGGAGGGAGTGAACACGGAGGAGAGGGAGGAGAAAGAGAAAAACGAAAGGAATAAAAGCTTTGAGACAAGCTGGAGGTGGACCCGCGGCTCGTCCTCTTTCGCGGACCCGAGGCGAGGGAACAAAAGGATTTATTGCTCTCCGCTAGCGAGTGCGCCTTTACACGCATACGCGTCTTGCTATAGAAATTTACATAGAGACGTTTATCTTAAAACCTACCGTTTCGAGTATCTCCTCGATAATTGAATCCTCAAATATCGATTCGCTTCCGAGGCGAATAACGACGGTATATTCAAGAGCTTCGAGAAAATATTTTTCAAAAGTCACTCCTTCATTGTTCTCTCGATCGTTTTGCTTCCCAAACAATTTTGTCTTTATTTTTCTATATCTAATTCGAAATGTCGAATGTACGAGAGAGAGAGAGAGAGACGGACAGAAAGTAAATACGTAAGCCATTACGATATCGAAACAGTAAATATTGTAAGAAACAACGAAAGTAAAAGGAGCAACAATAAAATAAAAGGTGTAAATGTAAGAAGAAATTCGTACCAAGTTCATAATATTATCAAACGACAACGATAGATAATTCTCGTTTAACTCGGCGCTCGTGAAAGGAGGCAAGGCTTCTTAGTTTTCCGTCCGGACGGCACTCGATCCTCCTTTCTCCTCGCCGGCGGAAGCGGCGAATCGAAGTCTCGTTGGAACAAGAGAGCAGCTCTTCTCGTCGTCCTCGTCGTCTTCGTCTTCGTCGTCGTCGCTGGTTATTTACGTTCCTCTCTATCTCTTTCCTTCTTGCGCCTCTTTTGAAAGAGCAATATCATCGTTCAATGCATGGTAATATAGACTTGATAGCGGCTAACACGCCCTGACCACATGGGGCCTTCCGTGCTAGTCCACCTCCATCTCCACGATGTCGTTTCTTTGCTAAGATCACGTGGAAGCCGGTAATCCTCTCTTTCGCTCGTGTTTAAGACTCATGGAAGTGGCACTCGTCTTCTGCTTCATTGTTTCTCCCCTTTCACAAGCTCTCTCTTTCTCTCTCTCTTTATCTTTGTCGCTCTTTGTTTTCTTTTTAGCCTCATCTTCCTTAGCCACCATCTTCGCACTCGTCTCGTTTCGCGAGCAGCCACGAACACGTGCCAATACCGATAAGTCAGTCGGAGCAAAAACCACCGAGAGATCGGTTCGCCAGCGTCTTTGCTCCGTTACTCCCTGGGTGTATTCGATTACACACCGTCGTCGTTCTGTACCAGTTCAGCGGGCGGAGAACAAGAGAGACGGAGAGAGAGAGAGAGAGAGAGAGAGAGAGAGACGGACAGAAAGTAAGTATATAAGCCGTTACGATATCGTTACACGAGCTCGAACAATGAGAGAAGAAGAGAGGAAAAGAGGGGGAATTTCGTAAGAGAGAAGAAAGACCGAAGCAGAAACACAATTACTCGGCTCGTTTTGTCTCCCTCCATCTTCTATCCTTGTTCTTTCTCTCTTTCTCTCTTTCTCTCTGTCTCTCTCTTACATCTTCTCTTCCTTATCTCTTTTTCCTCGACTTTATGTGCTCGGTTTTTGCGCTTTTTCGATTTCAACCAAGTCCCTTACCGATTGATTGCAGGCGTAACGAGTGACCATACCACTTCGAACGTAACTACGTATGTATCACGAATGATAATGAGAATTACGGAGGCGAATGGGAGTGTTTTTTGGTTGTCAGAATGAACGATATTTATTAGGAGAGCGTCGAAGATGTCGAAGGATCGTATTAATGCGCTGTCTCCTACAAGACCAAACTCGATTATTAGTTAAAGTTATATGGACTCGTATGAAAGCAAAGCGGAAAACTTTGTAGAGGAAATTGCACGTTTACTATTACATCATTGCGTGATTATTTATCTATCCGTGCATAACGCATGCAAGTTAGAGAGAGAGAGAGAGAATAAGATAGGGAGGCTCTATCTCCCAGCTTGAAACCGGTGGGAACTTTTCGAAAGAGGATTCGTATTCATTAAGATGGTCGGTAGCGGAGGCGTTACGCACACCTAATTATCTTACGCGGGGATTGCGTGCGTGGACGCGTCGCTATTCGCGCAATCTCAAGCTCGCGTCGGTGGAGTGTCTTCTAAACGAGCGTTGCTCGCATTGAACGCCGCGAGCGATTTCTCCGAGCGTTTCTTGGGAGACTAGTGAGAGAGAGAAAGAGAGAGAGAGAGAGAGAGAGCGGCATAATCGAGGGACCAAGACGAGAAAAAGAAGAGATAGGGAAAGGGGGAATCGAGCCGAGTATGTACGTGCGTTAATGTGTGTTACGCGTGTGTAGGTGTATGTGCACGCGCATGTAAGAAAGCGAGAGAGAAGGAAAAGAGGCTACCGGCTGGTGAGTTACGTCCTCGCGCGAGTGTTCGCCAATTATCTTGGACGGGTAGTCGACTCTAATTGGACTTTACGCTAGTGGGTGGGATCAGAGATGGTGATCGTGAGTAAAGAGAAAAAGAATCGCGTTGCTCGTAGCTTTAATACCGTGCTTGTACCACCTTACAGTACCACCGTATAGGCGAGTATCAAAAATAACTATATACGCGGCCAGTACTTTAAAGATACGCTTTAAGAGCGCTGCCATATTCGAGGTTCCTCGATAATTGGTCTCGAAAGCGAGGGAACCATTTGCTACCATTAAATGGTGCATAACGGCCCAAGAAAGTTATTGCGAACTCTCGGTTTACCTTCTCGAATCGTCCCGAACCACGAAGACCTTCGTGAAACGCTTCCGTGCCACGAGGTTAGTTTCTTTTTTTTTTTTTTTCTTCCAATCGAAGTACCGAATTTAATATTAGAACATGAGTACACTCGATACGGATTTTTTCGAGCGTTAAGGATTGGCCGATCAAAAGGCAGTAAATTAAGAGCGGCTGTAAATCACGCATGAGCGTAAAACATTGACGAAGTGATAGCACAGTCGTAGAAAGTCGAACGAAGGCGAGAAGAGCGATTTGCTTCCGATCGATGCCTCGTAAATCAGGAGTAATGGCGTACGAAGCCGTGGTGTAAATTAACGCGTTAGAGTCGTCGAACGGGATCTTGCGGGAGTCTCTTCTTCTTCTTCTGTAAATTAAGATAGGTGTATGTTCTATAAATAGAGACTCCTCTCGTTGTCAAGGAATAGTCGACTTTGACTTCTCGAAGATGGCGTGTAATACTTTTTCCATTGGTTCGAGAGAAAAAGAGAGTGAGAGAGAGAGAGAGAGGAGAGTCAATAATATCGACGTAAACACCCACACGCACGGCGCGGCGCGCCGAAGCGATTGAGGCTTGGGCCGGCCGTAAGTCTCGGTCGGGCATAAACCAATCCTGAAAGCAGAACGCGATGCAACGGGGTATCCATTTCACGAGCGATGGAGACATCGGGGGTACCTCGTTCGATTTCAGTCGTATGCTAATTCCCTCTCGAAGAGCCGGTCTCCGGTCCGCTCGATCTTGCCGCTCACCGCCGAAGCACGATCCCGATCGCACCGGAAATAGGAGAACTTGGAGGATATATATCGCTCGGTGGTATCTTAAGTATCGATTCGTTTCTTCTTCCACCCCCGCTGGAATCGAGTCGTCTTCTCGTCGGGAACGTTTTATCTCTTATTCGCGAGGGAGTATCGATTCCAGTCGATTTTAATTTGAACTCGAGGGACCGGATAACATGGCTCTTTGAGAATTTCGCATATGTCAGAGGCGAGAGTGTGGAAGAACGATTTATCTCTCTCTCTCTCTCTCTCTTTTTCTTGGCTTATCCGATCGATCGGGAAAGTTCGTAAAAGGGAAGAGAATCGAAAGGAAAAGCGATGGAAACGAAAGATTTCACAGGAGCACACTTGTCACTCTCCTCAAGATCGTAGGACACACCTTGCCCCACCAACAGGAGGGAACGTTATTCCTTCACCTGCGGCAGACCGTCACCTCGCGACCCGCATCTTTGGCTTACCTTACACCTTCCTCGTAGGTCTTCCGCTCTCTCGGAAAAGTAGCGGGCCATCGTGGCTATTAAATTCCTTCTCTCCGAGTTCTACCGGTCGTAGCACCCTCGCGTTTGCATACTTTTAGAGGCTCTAAAAGAGTGCAACGGTCGTTCGTTTTGTTCGAGCGTCGGGAGGGAAAAGTGCGAGGGAAGGTACGAGCGACGAAATCCAGGCGGTCGTCCGTTCTCGGCCATTTTATGCGTACGTAGGACCTCCCGCGGAGGACTCCGGAGAGGACTAATAAAAACGTTCCTACTCGATTTCTCTTTCCCTCTCCTTCTTTACCTTTTCATACTCTTCCCTCACTACCCTCACCCACTCGTCGTCTTATTTGGAAGGAACGAAGGACACGAGAGAGCATATCCATGCGGTAGGTACTTTGCAAAACTCCGCGGGAAGATAAAGCGACGAGGGATGAGAGCGGACTCCGTGCGAGATGCCATTGACGAATCTCTTCGATATTTTCGAGAAAGAGATTACGAGAGATACGTAGACTCGTGCCTCCTCTTTATTCGAACCTCGTCGTCGCCGTTGTCGTTCGAGATAACTCTAAAGATTATTTATGTAATTCATTCGACTAATATCGACTCGACGTGTCGTAAAGCGTTCGCATAACCAATTTGGCACTAAAGACCCCGGGACGAAGGCCCCTTAAGGCCCCTCTCGCGGTGGGCAGTGCCATAACATTACGGGTTACGAGTGACTCGACTCGCCGTGTACGCCACCATCTTTCTCATCCGTCCTGCTCGTCTTTACCCGTCTCTTTCGTATTCTCCTTCTTATCCTTCTCCTCCTTCTACTTTGTTTCTTTTCTTCTTTTCTCGAGAGAGCCGAGTCAGGTGGAGAGGCAGTACCTCGCCGATGTGGTGGATGATATTAGCATGGTAACTGGCGGCCCCAGCGGGCGCCTTATTAAATTTGTACCATAAGCAATATCGCGATACGGCCCAGGGCCGTTTCAATTTGCCAGCCCGGAAATTTAAGGCTCATCCGCGAAACCGGGCGGCCGTCTTGGCCGATGCTACCGCGTCACTCTGCGACGATGTTTTATCGATGCCACACCGTTGCAATTCCAAGCGATCCTTCTCGCCGGAGAGGAAACACGATCCATGCTAATTATCTCGGCGATCCGATATGAAGTCGTAGGTAGTCTAGACCCCAAGATGAACGATCGACGCGATAAATCTTCGAGTCGTTATGTCAAAATCATTTATTAAACTTTATCGTGTAATCTCAGACGTACCGTTAATTCGTACTAATAACAGCGAGCATATATTGACTTTTAAACACGAGCACGTATCTCCCATATCCTTTTCGACGATCGATTCGCCGATCGAGAGATAGGAGAAGAACGAACGCCATACCGTGCGGTTTTTCATAGGACGACGCTCGCCACGATGCTCCTAGTTCCTTCCAAGGTCAGGATCGGAAAAGCGAGGAAAAAAGAAAGAAATTTCCTTCCTGTTTCAGCTCGAGCCTGGATCGTATCTATGTGGATCGTGTAAATTCAAGAGGGTCTCGGTGGGTCGGCGACACTAATTCCGCGCTCGCGTCGTACTCTCGCGAATCCACATATTCGCGTCTTTATCGCATTCCGCGAATTAAATATCGTAGGACGGATACAATACTGTAGCGTATTTTACTACTCGAAAGGGTTGCACCTAACGCTTTCGATGCTCGCTTCTAAGAACCAGTCGTATTCGCCTCGCGACTAGAAGGTCGCCATCGAAAGCTCGTGACTCGTGCTCTCGGAGAGGTGGATCGCAGGTTGATTCGAGGACTGGTTCCTATATCGCGGATACTTTTTACGTAGCGTTTGAAAAATCCTCTACGGCTATCTCGACTTTACAGTTACTCTCCGGCATGTTCGCGCGAGTTCCGACAGATAAAGATGTCGGTACTCGACGTCTTTAGCCGCTTTTAACGGGAATAAAAAATATATTTCGACGTAAGACAAACATCGGTGATATCGGACAATCGCGTTATCGACGAGTCGTCTTCGCGAACGCTCGATCCTCCGTGAAATCGTTTCTAATATCGATACCTAGTACGATTTATAGTAACAATAAACGCGCGCTCGCGCCCACGCGATGACGTATGCGCGCGTATATGAGCGCGTATCTATAGAGTCGACAGAACGGAAAGAAAACGAATCGAGTGAAATGACATAATAAGACAAGCCGTGGCAACGGATACCATGGCGCTAATGATTACAAATGGCCGAACCTCGATGTACTTACGCCGTCTAAAAGGACGAGTCGAGTGATCGATCGATCCCTCTTCCCAATATCGCTTGATTCGATTTAGGTCTCTCGCGTTCGTGCCGTGCCACGAAATTATCCACGCGCTCTTTCTTCCTCCGAAGTACAAATTTGGTGAATCCATACGCGGACACGTGCGCGATCCTCGTGCCTCGAATCGAATAACGAATTCGAAGATATCCCTTTTTTTGTTTTCCTCTAGAAAACGATGCGCCGTCGCGAGAAACTGTCCTACGATCTAAAATGTCTCTTTAATCCGTTCGAAGTGTGAAGGATCGGACGAGGATCGGGGCAATCATGACGATGCAGAACAAATCGACGCAAAGTGGGATCGAAGTGGGCAAGAGCGTAATGATCATAGAGAGAAAAAAGAAATTGTCTATTCCGAAAGATCTTAATTTGATCACTTGTTGGAATATCATGGGACCGGAATTGGCCGAAGAATTCGAAGAAGGTTACACGCATATCCCGTACATCCTCGATACGAATGCATACAAAATCGGATATATTTTCGTGCCGATCGAGTCAATGGTAAATATAATCCGATTAACGTACGCCGTTGATTAACCGACGCGATTCCACGTTCGACGTCGTCAGATCGAGTGCCTTTGCGTAACCGAGGAGATCGTCAAAGTTCTCGGTCCTCTCGACAATTTCGTCGTAAAAAGCAAAACGAACGAAAAATTTTTGGATCTTGAAAACAACCTTTCGAAGAGGCAACCTGACTCGCCGAATTTACGGGTAAAATATTTCGTATCGGTCCGTTGCCCGCACGAACAACTTTCCTTGATTTTCAGATGGTACTGTCCAATAAAAAAAGAGAGATCATATTCACTGGATACGACTGTCAATTTCTAGATATATCCGTAGACATGATCGCCGAGGGTAATATAATGATCGATCGATCTTTGAACGCAGGCAAGTACGAGATTTATCGATCGACTCGAGCTCTTTCCTTTGCTCGATCTATTTCTAATGTTCATCGTGTAGATCTAGCCGAGGCAAAGTGGTTCGGTCTGATCACGGGCGTATTCACCACGAAAAGCTTCGAACTCTATACCGCGAGAGAAGTGAAGACGAGAACGACGTATATCGGCGACGATACGCACACCGTGCTCTTCAAATACGAGATTTGCGAGATAAACGAGGAGGGACTCGTAACGAGGACGGTTAGTTTTTTAAAGATTATATCAAATTATCTTATCACGTTGAATCATTTCTCTTTTTTTCGCCGAACCTCAAGTCGTACAAAAGGATAACGATAAGATGGACCTCGATAATGAAGGAACCGCAAGACTTGCTTCCCATTCCGCAATTCGTCTCTGGCAATTCAAATGACACTGAGTAAAATAAATGCGTATTATGAATTATGGAGTATAAAGCATCGGAACGTCGACGACACGGACGAGGACGTACACGTGGTACGGACTGATTTATACGTAAGATTCGAGACAGGATCGACAACAACGGCAGCGTCAGCAACGGTCTGGCACACTTTGCCTTCGGGCTCCCTCTTCTTCTTCTCCTCCTCCTCCTCCTCCTCCTCCTCCTCCACTTCTTCTTCTTCTTCTTCGTCGAACGATCGCGGCCGCGATAGTAGAAGGGTGCGGGAGTCGCATCGCACGAATGAATTATTGCGAGATATCGGCGAGGCCCGCGAAATTCAATAAAGTTGTTCCCCGAGCGAAGCTCCAGGAGAAGGAGGAGCGAATGGATGCGGGATGCCGATTGAATTATCGCCATTGAATTCCAACTTTTAAGAGAGTCCCGCTGCCGAGACGACGAGAGGATATGGAGACATTATGAATGTTAATTGTAGAAATCGCGACATTTTCTTTCTATCCTTTCTTATCGTCAAAGCCGCGATTTCTTCTCCTTTTCTTTCACCCGAGCGCCATTTCTCTCCGACTTCTCGCGGTCGGAACACGAGAGGAGAGGTTGCATTTGCATCTCAATCTCATCGTTGATTTAACAGCGGTACCTCGCCATCGCTCTTGCCACGAGAAAGGTCGACTTTCGTATTTTTACATTAGCGATACCGTGCAAATCCTCTTCCTCCTTCTACCGTCTTCTCTTCTTCCTCTTGGATACTCCTCGTGGTATGCCTTTGGGAGAGAAGTAAGAACCCCGAGAAGAAGATGAAGAAGGAGTAGCGACCTTAAAATAAATACGGAATCCCGAGCATGAAGCAGGAAACGATCGGGAAGGAGGTCGAGCTTTGTCCTTGAAAGGCAAGGCACTCGAGGAGAGACGGCCACCACCCGTGTCAGCCGGGTCGTCGAACTTCCTCGCTCGCTCGCTCGCTCTTAATGCATTCGAAGAGTTACACCGAGATTTCTCATAAATTGAGAGATTACGCTTAAATTATTGGATGGCTTGTTTTATGAACGATCAACTTCGTACTTTATCTCCTGCAAATGAGTTCGGTGAAGGCGAACTTTCCAGAAACCCAAGGGCCGTTTATTCGCGAATAAAGTCCCTCTGCCGTGTGACGAAGATCGAGCCTTCCCTATCGATCGTTGAAGCAACGAGAAGAACTTTATTAGCGATTAGGGCCTTTAATTAAAGAGCTTCTCGTCCGTTGACAATGAAATTCCCTATCAAGCGCGTTTCGCCCTGCCAATGGAATTTTTCTTCGACTCTCTTAGAAACCCCGCAACGAATCTATAAACTTCGAGGAAAATTTACGGGCATTCGACGAGCGACGAGGAAGACGTCGCGATCGTCAAAAAGTATGCGCTCGAACAAGGACGCATCGGATCGACGATAAACGACGCGATTATATCGAATTTCTTCTTGCGTATCTTTATTTCTAAAAGGGCACGACGTAGTCGAGGTCGCATAATAAAGCGGTGTTTATTACGGCACAGCTCCCGCATCGAGTCCCTGCCGCATTACGGAGCAATGGCTCCGCTACTATATCATCTTACAAGTTAACTTTTATGACGACCCACCTGCTTCCATCCGTGGAATACGTAAATAAACGTTTTATCGCACGATCTCGATGCACCTGCGATATATTGCGAGAAAATAAAAGGGTACGAGAGATAACGTAATCATTGCCATTACCACCTTTCCAAACAAAGAGACAATCCAGATGGATTTACGTTCGTTTTGCTTTTTCAAAGGTCACTAGTCTCCTTAACATAGATAAGAATCACCGTGACATTTGAGAAACTTTAACGAGTAATACGTTATTTCGCCGTTTTATTTATTAAACGAAAATAAATATCGCGAAGGAACGATAGCGCATAATCCATATTCGTTCTCGCCGCGTTGACGAACGCACGAGTTTTCGTAATCGTCGTTATCCTCGTCGAAACTCTAAGTAGATATGTATATAACGTATGTACGTGCAGGCGGGTGCATCTATGTAAAATACAAGCTGCAGTTACGAGCGCCAGGCGTAGTGCAACTTCCGGTATGAAAGGAGGAAGTTGTCATCGAGTAGGCGCGTGCCAGCCACGCGACCATTCGACCGACCAGTCGTTTTACTACGAACGAAGTAGAGTTCGAGGCTTCCGATAATTAACGTTAATGGTACGATCGTGTCGCACCCGATAATTACACGATCGAGTCCGATCCTGCGACACCGTGCGACCGGCTTAACGAAATCGATAACGAGAGGTATAATCAAATTCCCTAGAAACGTGCAAAAGTATTTTTTTTATTTCTCTTCTTTCTTTCTTTTTCTTTTTTTTTCTTTTTTTATTTTTTAAGATATCCAAATTCGTTAACGGACTGCTTCAAAATAGAGATTAATAGTTAAAAAGGATGCAGGCAATAAAATTGACAGACGTATTGCTAGCAGTGCATAAAGAATAGGTGTATCTGCTCAATAATTACAAACGTCCAGCGTTATCTTTAAAATCGTGCGGGTAGCGCCCTGCAAGGATATAACGAGACACGGCACCTGCGGGACGCGCGTGCCAACGCAGTCACGCACACGAACGTACGTTGATCGACGTGACTACACCGTGACGTTTCGTCGTCACACCATTAGAACGATAAAATAAGTTCAACGAAAATTTTTGATTTATGTTACGATCGAAAGTGCGTTACGTCTTTGCCAAAAAGTTTTATCCTTGAAATCGTATCGTTCTCTCTCTCTCTCTCTCCTTCAGATCGCTTTGGATAACGTCATAATTAATGTACATTTATATGTGTGTACGGTTAAACACGGCTGCTCCGGGCGATCCCGCGATGCTAATATTCGAGTTAATTTTATCGTTCGACCTCAGCCGACCCCTTTAACTTTTGTATGCTTATCCCACGGACTCGTTTGTTTGAGGTACTTCCTGTTACCTACCGATACTCCGACTCCTTCTTTTTATTCCTCTGTTTCAATTTTTTTTCCATCGCCAGGATACGGGTAGGTCTGCTGCTTTTTATTGTGTACGTTGTAGACTCCATCCGTTCGACATTAATTTATTAACTTTGGAACGGTAGAGACACACCTTTTTACTCCATCTAATGGGAAAGTCAAGAAGGATTCTATAGAGCTGAGATTTTTCTACATCCGCTTTCTTTTTTCTTTTCTTTTTTTTCTCCAGTGGAAAGAGAGAGAAAAGTTTGTACGAAAGCTTACATAACCCACGTAAATGATATTCGAGTTCCGTAAGAAAGTTCTATATCGTCGAGCAAAAGAGCGGTTTAAGGTTCACCATTACCACCTGCGGTTGACGGCAAGTAGTAAGTAAGGTTCGAGGTGTATCTGCAGGGTGGCGAGGCAACGCAACCGAGCATGATTCCTCCACATGTGCTCCACCTTCGCGTGGAACGACAACGGTGGCTTGCTCGATGCGCGTGCCAGGAGAACCCACCGTGTACTGTACCTTCGTGGAGGACCTGCCAAAGGCTCCTGGAATCACGCAAGCATGAATCCGCCCAAGGAAAGACCTCCTGCACCTGCACCCCCAAGACAGGGTGCACCGCACCACCCGACGACTGATCGTCCGTGCGTGATTCCTTGGCACATGACTCTTTCAAGAATACCTTGCACGTTCCTTCGAAGGACTAAAGTACCTTGAAAACTCTACTTCTTTTTATTTATCGATTTTTACTAACGCTGTGCTTCGACGTTATTACAAATATATACTGTCTCGTTCGGGAGCTCGGATTAATCGAAGGATCACCGTAAAAATGAAAGCGTTTTGTAGCAATGATCGAGGAATCGAAGATATTGTCAACTAATCGATTTGTAAAAAAGAGGACGAAGAAAAATGTTCGCATTCGTTTTGATTCAATTATTTTTTTAATCGAGGGTTAACGGTAGAAAGCCACGGTATTCTTGAAATACGTAAACTCGACTTAAGGAAGGAAGAAGGTAAGAAAAGGTGGAAGGGTAAGGTGAAATATTTTTGGTCTCCAGCAGCAGGTCTTGGGGGGCAGTCGGCCATGTCTCCTCGGAGGAGGGTGTTCTAGAAAGTTGAGGTGGCTGCCGTGTATTCACGGGAGCGTGACAGACAGGTGACACGCGCCGGACACGCGCACGACGCTGCCCGTTACGTCGCGCAGAAAGTTAATTTGAAAATAAACAGTTGGAAAATGGACAAACATTGGTAGGGCACTTAACCATCGACGTCTTTCACCCTAACGATTCTCCACGATTCTTCGATATTTTCGCATCGAATTTGATTCGAATTAAAACGTCCGAATTTACTTTTCTTATTACGATAGACGCGTGACCGGAAGTACAGCAACAACTCTGTTTCTTTTTTCGTTGTTACGAAGAGTTAATTGTAATTGGTGACTATGAAAGAACGTGTATAAGTTTATTCCATCGTATCGAAAAACGTTATAATCGTTTTATCAGACAGTTCGTAATGGTCGAACAAGTGTCAAATTACGGCATACACGATATAAACCATTATCCTATCTAAATCATTAATGTTAATTCCGCATTTTATAATATTATCTAATGAAAGTGGATAAAACTGGTAAGATCGAACGATTCGTTAAGAACACTCGCGGTGGTTACAGTAATTCAGAAACAGGTTTACATTACTTTTATCGTGTAATCGTAGACGAGTACGCATCGGGCAGTGATCGAAGGGCGGATTATGTCGTCCGACGAACGGAAGTATCAAGATGAGAGTGCGATAAAGAGACGGTCTATATCGGTTCTCGATAAAGCATTCGTACCGCGGACCCGGTTTAGCCGGATAGCAGATAATCGTCAGAGCTTATGAGAACGTTGGACAGGTGACATATCTTTCGAATTTAGCGCGCTCGTTTAACGCTCGATCGAGGCGCGAAGAGGAAGAAGGAAAGGATCGGCAGTGGACGACGCAAAAAGTCATTCGAACGATCTTCGATTAGATTTCGAGCGTGGATCTATCCGTCTTGTCTAATTTAACAAAAAGGGGAAGAGAAGAAGAAGAAGAAGAAGAAAGAAGAGGAGAAAGGGTCACGGCGTGTTCCTTTCGTTGGATAGGATCGACGACCCTAGTACGAAGGAACGAAACTGAACGATAACGGTTACAATAACGTTGTTCTGCCATGAATCGTGAGTTAGAATTAGATGATAGGTATCGTTGTTCTCCGATTGCGCTCAAACGCCGAGTTAACTTCTGCCGAGTCATTCTCGTGAATAATTGACCACCAATTGTGGTCTCCAAATCGAACTCTCTCCCTACCTCCTTCTCTCGTACACTTTTTCCTTTCTTTGTCTTTCTCTCTCGCCATCTCTCTTCTTCGGGATGCGACAACGTACGGAAAGAGTATTGGTCATCGTCGAACTAATCTCGCTTGGACAACGGCCGACTATCTCGATGACCTCTCATAAACCTACATTCGCGGAGCCATTGTCCAATCGGTGGAACGTCTCCGTGCGCGTACGACGCGTGCTCTCGAATCTTTACCAACGATCTCGAACCCGGTCGGTCGATCTCTTCGACGATACATTTACATTCGACGTAGATCGTTACCAAAGTCACTTTCGTTAAAATCATTTACATCGAACTTTTATCTAATCGCAACTTCTTTAATCACTTCGAGTTTATCCTAATTAATGATCGACCGGAGGAAAGATATTCGCCTACGCAGCGTCGAGATATCGACCGAGAATCCGTACTCGGTTAACGGTGGATTAAACGCGACGAAGCTACGCGGCCAACGGTCATATAAACTTCGGTAGTAGGTGCACGGTTGGATATCCATAAATCTATTTGATAGTAGAAAGTCCTTCCATTATTCTCTATCTTTGCTCCACGAAGTTATCCGGTCGAGAGACGCGGAACGCGCTGGATACGTAACTCCTGTCGAGCAATAAAGGTACCGGTACCGCATCTCGCGCTATCGCTCGTCTCTCGAGCGCATGTCTAGACATTTTCTCGGTATCCTCCTTTCGAAAAGTTTCCAGAAGTTGGAAGGTTAATGTGCATCGGAAATTTACAATCTGCTTTCAGCTAATCCAACCACATATCATTGAAATTATTAGCGACAGCAAAAAGTCTTTGGATTAACAGTCACTACCAAGGCTAATAATTTATAAACGTTTATCACGGTTCTTTCTCTTTCTCTTCTCCTTCTTCTTCCTCCATCTCTTCCTCTTCTTCTTCGGCGGTGTTTGACCCGTTGCCCTATATAGCCGGAAGGGTTGGAGAAGGAGAGTGGGCGTAAACGATTTTCCGAGCGAATATAACGAGGGAAGTCGGGTGTACTATCGTCGGAGACAAAAAAGTAAGAGAGCGGTGTGTGTGTGTGTGTGTGTGTATATATATATATAGAGAGAGAGAGAGAGCGGCGGGTGCATTGTGTGCAGGAAATATCGAATTTCCTGCACGCGGCCGCGCGTCTGTTATAACGTCGAACAATGCGGAATGACACTAGTGGCACACACGGCGATCGGGGGTGGGACATGGAACGCGTTGTGCCGCCGCCGCTGCCGTCGGTGATCAATATAATTTAGGAGCGAGTCAACGCGAACATTATAAAGGAGACCCTTTCTCGTTCGATCGTAAACCTGGCACGTTCCTAAGGCGATATCATAGAGGCAGCCGATGACACGTATCTCCAACGCGATCTGAAAACTCGACCATTTTTTTCGAAGCAGGAAATACTTTGCGTTTCACTTTTCGCATCGATCAAAGATAACTCTTCGTCTCTTCCCTCCCCCTCTCTCTCACTCTCTCTCTCGCTCTCTTTCTCGAGCACGTCGATATAAAATATCGTCCAGGAGAAAGAGATAAAGCGGTTGAACGCTTAGTCAAGATCTAAGCTTAGACAAATCGTATCGATCGGCTACTAGATTCGCATCGCCGAGCGCGAGACTAATTTTCAGCGAAGCCAAAGACGAATGTTCCTCCTGTTTAAGAAGTCCCACGCAATTGGAAGAACCAAGAGGACGGAAGATGACGATGCGATATCTCTCGTATTGGTGCGTCGCGTCGTCGATATCGCAGCTGTAGGAGGAACGAGCTGCAGCTGCTTCTCCCTCGCAGCATCTACGTTCGTTGGTCGCATCTCTCTCTCTCTCTCTCTCTCTCCTTCTCTTCCCTCCTTCGCACTTAGAAACGACTCGAGAGCCCTTCTACTCTTCGTATCGCCGGAGAGTTAATGCGAATTATCAACGGTGACAGGTATACAAGGCTCGGAACACGATCGAGTCGAGGTTCATCGGGTAGCTCCGTATAAATAAGGTGAATTACAGAAATAAATAGAGCCGTCGAACGGGTATTCGACGTGTGCCGGCGACTCGGCGTGCACCGTCTGCGAGGAAGAATCGCTGCCACGCAAAAGTGGAGGAGGAGGAGGAGGTGGAGGCGATGGGTCTTTGCGGAGAGGGTGGACGAGAACGGAGTACCGGAACCTCGAACGCGTGGGCGAGGGATCGAATGTCATACAAATCGCAGGTAACTTAAGCCAAAAGCAGCTCGCTCGCGCCTGCGCCTCGACGCGTTGTCTCATCAATAACCAACCTCTGCATCGGTATCGACGATCGAGCGCTCTTTACGATCGCTCGATAGACCGCGTTAGGCAAAAAGAAAGCATCGAAGCTCTTTCGGATGAAGGATCCACGAGGTTCGAACCTTCGAGCGTATCGCGATCGCGCTAAAACGCGTTCTCCTTTTTCGATCCTCGATCGTGTTACGCGTTCGTGATCGATCGACTCCGATTTTAGCGATAAGCCAATTGTTCAGCGTTCGCTAACTGATTCGTTTTACGTTTGACAAGACGATTGAGGTAATTAATAAGATGCGTTCCTACGTAAGGAAGATAGTATTTAGAAACGTTCGTGACGGAACGTAACTTTGACGGCCATCGAGGAAGAAGGGTCAAGCCCGTAAGCCCGGAGGGCTTCGAAGATTCGTGCGATAGAAAAGAGAGGGAAGAGGGAGCGAATATAGCTCCGTGATACTCCATCGCCGTTGCTCCCATCGTAGTTCCCAGGCAATTCTATGAATACAAAATACGAGGTCGGTCGGTCGGTCGAACGAACCGCAACGCGAGCGTTGCCTCGCTTCGTTCAATCATCTCAAGACACGCCCGCCATATTGGCTTTGCATAAGGTCTCCCGCGAGCTTCGTAGATCCTTTCGTGACGTCCCACCGTGGAGCAAAAGTTCGACGAGACACGCGAGGGTCGGGCTTTCCTTAGGAAAAGTCCTTCGGACGGGCGAAGGCGTTCGAGAAAAATATCATCGATATTTTCTATGAGGAACGTGAAAACAAAATTCGACGATTCAACGTCGAACTATGATCGATCGATGGATTTTCCGCTTCGAATAGGAAGAGCCTGTCGACTCGAAAAAGTTTTTCGATCGAGCTCGTTGGAATCGTATTAGTAGACGGGAGACAAAAATGAACGGGTCCACGTCGGTGTGTCCTCAAAGTCGGAACGATCACCAATGGAATTCGACGTCTTTCTTTTCTATTAGAAGCAGCAGACGTTACGAAACGCAACGGTACGGATCGTTACGCTGCGAGTCGATGTAGAGAAGCGGCGACTACGGGCGCATGTGCGCGAGCAGTCAGGTGTGACGAAGCGCATACTAACGGGGGGCATAGGCTAACGACTACCGCCTCTTGTAATTGTTCCCTTCGAGATCGAACGAATCACGACGGATACACCTTTGCCATCCACGTTGCTGGAAACGCTAGAGCATCGATTTCGAATTATACGAAACGATTCGTTCTTTCTCGACCCTTCCTATTCGATTATGCAACGGATTTACGACTTTTGCATTTCGATACATTTTATATAACATTCGTTACCGCCTATTCGTCTTCTTTTTCGTTTTTATCGATTTCATACGAATATCCGATCGATTTTAACAAAAGCTTCGCACGGTATAATACACATGCGATTGCGTGACTTACGCCGGATATCTTTTTTGCATCTTCTTTACGTCGTAAGAATACTCGCGTAACGGAGAGGAAACGATTCGTAAGAGAAAAAGAGAGGTCGATGGCACAAAAAGCCGAGCACAGTCTCCGAGAGAATTTCCCCGTTTGGTCGAAACCAAACACGCCGGCTACCGTCGATTTGACTTAGGCCGAGTTCTCATGGGGTCGAAACGAGCTGGAAGCCCGGACTCGAACGTGCTAACACAGGGTTTCCATTACTCGTTTGCTTCCACAGGAGCTATGGCAAGGTATGGTAAAAGGGCTGCTGCTGCCGCCGCTGCCTGTTGCCACCGTTTCTCCTACGAGACGGAGTTAAGATTGCCGACGACGGGGACTCTCGGTGGGCCTCGTCTCCCTCGTCTTTCGCGAGATTACAGGCCGGGACAGCAACTCATCTGCCGGAGGTCAAAAGTCCTGTACCTGCTTGGAAACGCATTTTCCTACCGCGTATCACGTCCTTGTCTTCGTCGTACGTTG
Source organism: Vespula vulgaris (assembly GCF_905475345.1). Classification (NCBI taxonomy): domain Eukaryota; kingdom Metazoa; phylum Arthropoda; class Insecta; order Hymenoptera; family Vespidae; genus Vespula; species Vespula vulgaris. Next base: position 528,286 of record NC_066595.1, on the reverse strand, counting down.
CGTTTGCCTCTCTCTACGAGGATATCGCGTTCTAGCTACTTCGAATCGCGAATCGACCTTTAGAAATCTCTCGCTCTAGGAAAGATCGATCGAAGCGACGATTTCGAGTTAACGTTCGGAACTCCGGTAAAGCTGTTATTAATGCCAAGAGGCATTTCTCTTGCAGCGCATCGAACGCGCGTGCAAGATGCGGAGAGAGAGAATGAGAAACGGGGGGACGGGAATTGTTAAACGTCAAGGACCATACGAATGGATACACGCCTCCATCGCTTTATTTGGTATAATAAACGCGAGGAGGAGCAGGTCGAGAGGATGCTTTAGAGCGCGGTCCAGCGATGCTCGAGCTCGTTCCTCAAGGCTAAGACGGTACTTACCCTAATAGTTGCCATTACTCTGACGCCAGTGGACGAACGCTTAACTCCGCCGCAGAAAGAGAGATGAGCGGAAAGAGAGAAAGGGAAATAAACGACGCGGAGGGAGGGAGACGAAAGAAAGAGGGCGTCATGACGCCACCGGCACATTTCTCGCCATTCGTGGAAACAATATTGGTGTTACGTGGGAGCGAGGAAGTGCCGACCCCTTGCGTTAGGCTGTGATCTATGATCGCTGTTGGAATATTGAGCCATTAAACTATACGTTTACGTGGCAAAAGGCGTTCGCGTAATGAATAGACAACACCCTATCGTATATGTGGTTAGACCTCGTTGCGTGCACGCTGAGAATTACCTTGGACCTATCCACGTAAACGCTTCTCGCACTTGCGTTGATACGGTTTAAATATAGTATCCGCTCCTTTCTTGCCAAGGGTAGCAATCTCATTTTACCGTCAAACTTCCCGATACCTTTCTCTTACCCTCGCTTATGATATAGAAAAGCGGAAAGGAGTGGATTATCGTCCGATAATAGTTTGTTGGCGCGCTTAGAAAAGCAGGTGACGATGTGGCAAGTGATTCGGTTGACTCGAAAGGGGAGGAGGGTTCCTCGATCTCGTTCCTTTTTAGCGATGTTTAACGGAGCGGAGAAAAGTACGTTACGAGTTCGCGAAGGTAAGACCCCCCTATTGCTAAGGGACTAAGAAGTCACGTGGGAACGAGGGTTAATTAAGACTCGAAGGAAGGAAGGAAGGAAAGAAAAAAGGAAAGGCGCATGCACCCCTAGCCGTGACACAAATCACGACACTTGACTATTGTTAAAGCATGCTTTTTACTCCTGCAGCCTCTTTCCTAAGGGCCGAGAGAGAAGCTTTCATTGCTCTCGGCGTTCCGACCGTTGAGATCTTATCGTATCTCGTACGGCAGATCTCGAGGAGCGAGCGCAACGACAGGATCGAAGCTCGTCGTCAACGTCGTCGAATCGAAATCGCTCCCTACGAATTTTCATCATAATACCGTTTGCCGCTCTTCAAAAGCCACTCTCTGTCTTAATTTTCTACCGCGGACGCGCATTCAGAGTCGCACGACCGGCCGGCCAACCGGCCAGCCCTACCACGTTCTAGGTACTTACCTACTCGATCTTCGCTCTCCTACGGTTTTTTTTCCTTCTATTCTTTTTTCTTCTTTTTTTAGATCGAAATCAGAGAACGGCATTGTCGAACGAGCGAGACTTACATCGGGGATTAAAGCATAATGCGTCTACGCTCGGTCCTTTTTATAATAAAAAAATTCTTCCGTCTATTTTAGCGCCTCGCTCTCGCATACTACTACCGGTATGGAAATGCAAGCTGCATCGAGACGTTCTTTCTAGAATAAGAAGAATTATTCCTTTTCGAAGCGGAGATTACGTCGAGCTAACAATTCACAAAGAGTATAAAGAGGGGAGATCGAATGAAAGGAGAAAAAATATATACACCTATGTATATGTGTATACATACACACACACATATATATAGACCTATATATATATTTATTTAAAATAGTTTATCCTCGATCAGATCATTTTCTAAAATGAAGGTCTCGCGTAGAGACAGAAAAAAATATAAAAGCTAACGAGCCACGCGAAAAACGATTTTCGTTCTCTCCCCGGGTGGTCGAGGGTCGCCACGATCGAATCAAAAACGCATCGTCGAATGCCAATTAAATGGCCGTTGACGTTTACGTCCGGTGGCTTTCGGGGAACAAGAGAAGGCACTTGTCCGGTTGCTCGATGACGTTCTCTCAGGCCTGCTCGTGCTTCTCTCTTTGATCCAAGATGCGTGTGTTGCCGCGAAAATGCCACCCCGGTGTTCGACAACCCCTAAAGCCTCTTCTTTCCTCCCTAAAGTCCCATGATCTCGGCGGGCACGTTCGAAACCTGAAAATAATGAACCCGCATTTGGAACAGCAAAAGAAGGACAGAAGGCGATCACTGGCTCGTCGATCGATGCAACTTTAGGGAGGAGAAAGGAAAAGGGCACGCTGTTTCGACGAGGGGAAGGAAAAGGGGTATATACAGTACACACATTGAAAAAAGAAAGAAGAAAGAAAAAAGAAAAGAAATTCGTAAGTCCTCCGTTGCGTCATTGTGCCAGCTTAAGAGAGTCAAGTGGTGAGTTTCGAAAAGAAACCGGCACGACGCTTTTCGCAACGAACGTCTCGATCTCCGTCGATCTCTGCACGCTCCATGTCGTCCGTTCAATGGGCAAAAGGCATTTTTGTACGATGCAGGATAAGTGACCCTTTTAAAGAGCATGCGATTCGTATCTCTCGTTCCTAGCCAAATGGACGTGTATCGACTGAAGCATCTCTCTCTCTCTCTCTCTCTCTCTCTCTCTCTCTCTGTCTCTCAGTTCTATTAAAAACAAATCTTTCATAATTTTCTATCTCTTTCTTTTTCGGATATTTGTAAGAACAATACTTTCTTAGAATCGTCGCTTACCCGGAATATTCACGAGGAGAAACGAAGAAAGGAGAAGATTATTCTTGACGATTTTTTCAAGGAGAATACCAAAGTGTAAGGCGTTTATGCGTGCAGGCATACGTGTCCGAGCGTGACCTCACCCACGTGATAGCGCGAACCTGTCGTCTTGCTGGTAAAGAAAGACGATGAAGAAGAAGAAATAATTCCGACAAAAGCAACGCGCCTCCATTCATCCCTTACGAGACTATTTCATATGTTAAGCGTTCTACGTCCTGTGAAAAGGAGCATGGAGATTCGTGCGAGCGAGGCGTGATACTGAATCAAACGTCTGGTAATAAAGGATGCTGCCGTTTCAAAGGACCGTGGGATCATTTTTGTGTTTGCCCTCTGACCGCCTTCTAACGCGAAGAACCAGACGAAAGAGACCGAGGTAAGAAAGTCGAGTAAAAAAATCATTTACGAAAGTAAGAAGCGAGAAGAAAATAGGAAGGTGGAAAGGGTGTCAAAAAAATTCGAACACCTCGCTGACATTTCAAATTCGTCGTTTAACGTGGCATCGGTATTTTACAATGACGTATTCAAAATACGCATTATCTTCGATCTTGTATCGCGAAGGATCTACTCGAGGGCGGGAGGTACCGAAAGCATCTTGAGAAGCATCTTTTCAAGGAATTCCCGCTCGAGTAACTTAACCCACTTGGTACAAAGCGTGGCGCTGACCTTCTCGTATGCCGACCTGAAAACAAGGTCCAGGATATACCTATCCAGTCTAGACTATACTACGTGTACCGACCACGAGAACCCAAGAAAGCAAGCTGCTCGCTCGCCTTCTTGCGGTAAGAATGCCTCTCGCTTAGTTTAACAGCGGTAACTACGAAAAAGTGGCAGCGGCTTCTTCAAAGGATTCGCGTGCAAATAGACAAGGTAGAGGACGGCGAAGACAATGAGCCGATGAAACGGATAGTACTACCGCTGAGACGAAAGGATCTTCCTTCTGGAAGGTCCGATAAAGAAAAATAAGAAAAGACGAGGGTGCCTGCTCTCGAGGACGGGGGATGGAGGCTCGTACTTACTTACTCGCGGTTGATTTCATTCGCGTCCGACGCGATCCGCCTATTCGAGACGAGAAAGAGAGAGAGAGAGAGAGAGAGAGAGAATAACCTCTTCTATTCCACGTTTTCGTTAGAATTTTTCGACCAACCACCGTCGAAAAATTTTTCCATCGTTTATTTTTCGAGATACAAGAGATAGATATCGTCGAGAATCGTTAGTTCTTTTTCTTTCTTTCTTTCTTTCTTTCTACTCTTCGACTCGTAAGAAAAATTTCTCGAAACTTTCGTCTCATCGACATCCCGTCGCAAGCTTAATGACATTCCACGAAAGTTTTACGATCGAGTTTTACCGGCGAGTACCTACGACCTCGCAGCATGCGATTGCTACGAAAGTTATTCCTCTCACGATGCTCTCTTAAGACCCCCTAAGATCCACGCGGCATATTCGTACCAAGAAGAGAGAGAACGGCCGCGTCATGAGCCAGTCCGCACCGGGGTGGCTGAACCGCAAACGTCCTCTCGTAGCACCGTGTGTGGTTAATTCCCATTAGCGTGATCATTACAATTAGCATTTTTTTTCGACGCCTGTACGTCAAGTGCTTTATCGGCCGCATAAAGAGACGGAGAATATTGCCTTTAAAACTTTCCTTTAATTATTCGCGAGATAGTCTCTTAAGAATGGCAACCATCATCGGTCAAATTTTCTAAGGAACGAGACGACTAGAAACGAGAAAATGAAAGTCGAATTGTACGGAATATTCGTTATTGCATTCTTTAAACGCTATATCGAGTCAAAGAGTTAAAGATTAACTTTAGTAATAGTTTATTGTACTTTATTGAATTGTGTTTAATCAATCATGATTTTATCTTTTCTTTTCCAGACGGAACGGAGCGCGACTCGGCTCGACTCGACTCGACTCGACTTCGAGTCGAGCACGATGGATTATCCTCTCGTCGTCGTCATCGCAGCGGAACCAACAAAGTCGCTATCTCCATAATGAGAATAACGATCGAGCATAGCGAAACGTCTCCTACGAGCGATCCAATGGACGTTGGATTGACGTTAAAGTCAATTACACGGTTACGATATTATCGACATTATCTTCAAGTGCGTTGCCTTTATGCGTAAGACGCACGCGCGCGTAGCACTGCATACTTAATGATCCCGTGGAAGTAGGTGGGAGAGAGACGTAGAAGGGGTTAAAAAGACGCGTGGTCCGTCTCCTCCCGGAACTTCATTAACACAAAGCTGCTTAGCCGGTCTTAACCTCGTTCCTCGGCGAAATAGGTAGCGGCGTCAGCAGCAGGTCGACTAGGATGCGATAACCTAATCCAAAAAATTAATTCCCTCGTACGGTGCGCGGGGTATGCGCGGGGTTTGTGCCAGGTGTCGAAACGAGTACCTATTTACCATCTATCCCGTCTCGCATCGACGTCTACGTGTGCGAGTAAGACCGAGCGGTGGATGCGCGAGCCCGCATGCGTGCGTACGGGATAGAGAAGAAAGAAGGAGAGACGGTTGCCTGTTCACGTAATTAAAACAAGCGTGACGAGGCCTAAACGCTTCCGGTGCGCCGACACCGTGCACACCGTAGGGATCTCCAGCCGGAAGCTGGATAAAAAGTGCCCGGTGGGAGAAGCCTCGAGATCGTGGATATTATCCTCGTGAATAGGAGAGAGGAGGTCGATAACCTTCCTCTCGTTCTCCTTCTTCGTTTCTTTCTCCGAACTCGTAAATCCCGATCTCTCCGAATTACCGCGGTGTATTAATTTTAACGATAATTAACGGTCGCACGTGCCGACTCTCGTCGATCGCTGTTCCTCCGTATAATCGTATTTGGACTTGGCGCGCGCTCACGATGGAATATTTTTACTCGGTGCCTTATCTCCCTCCCATCCAGTTACGTTTACGTAGACTTTCCTGAGGTAACGCGCAAATGTTTAACATCGAAAATAGACAGGGAATGCTCGAGGATCGGACGTGTAATTATGCAATACCTTCGTCGATCGTGAATTATCGATCGTAGACGGATATGTTTGCGAGTTATTACGTGCGTATTTGTTTAAGCTGACGTGACGATGAAGAAGGAGAGAGATAAAGAGAGAAGGAGATGAGGAATGTGTTGACGCGGACGGATGATCAATTAGAATGAAATTGCGCGTTCCTTGCGTGCTGTGGGTGAGAGAGGAGAAGACGGGAGTCGAGAGAGTAGCACCGAGAAGCGAGGAGAAAAGAATGGGAAGGGATAGCGAGGATCCATTATCCTCCTTAACGGCAATCATCGGCGATTGTCTTGGTGTCAGGCATGCCATCGGAACGGGAGGCCTCCGCGTGTATTCAGATTTTATTAGGCGAGTCTCTTCGAAGACACGACGACGAAGCCCTCGCGCGCACTCTCGTGCCACCTTCGCCGATCCTCTCACAATGATAGCATTATCGTCGTGCTCGGGAAGCTTCCTTCTCTTCCTCTCTCTCTCTCTCTCTCTCTCTCTCTCTCTCTCTTCTTCTTCTTCTTCTTCTTCTTCTTCGCCTCTCCTCGATCACTCTCGAGGCACGTCGAACGAAAAAACGAACGACACGATCTCGCATCGCGCGTATGAACTTTAGAGTAAATCCGGAGAAATCGTTCGGCCGAATAACGAGGCGCGATGACTTTCGATGTGTCCTTTCACATCCATACGTCATTATCGACTTATTGTCTCCTTCGTGAATATGTTTAATTATAAAGTGGACATTGCGTTTCGGATCATAGGAATAAAATTGTAGCCAAACGGTTGCGAGAAAGGAATAACAGATATCGTTCTTCGCTTCTCGTCGTTTACGAACGCGTAAACGATTTTCTGTTTCTATGGGAAATAAATGCAGGCTGTGCCCTCGTTGCGAGGAGAAATGAAACGAACGAAAGAAAGAGAGAAGGAGAAGAAAGGAAGCTTTACTCAACGACAGGTCTTATATCGGTGCCTAGAACGTTATACAGTTTCCCCCCAGCGAGACTTCACCTTTCCGTTCCTACGTAGACTCCGTGTTCCATCTACTACTTTCTTTCCCGCGTACAGGTGAACACCGATTATACCTCAGGGGCGTGCGAAAGTGTTTTCGACGTTGTTCCATCGACGAACTCGTAGTCCTCTTCCTCCGGATCGTGTTACGAATCCGACGCTCTTGCACTTGCCTACTTGCGAGACTTATCGAAATTGTAATTTATTGGCGTTACATCTTTCAGGTCGAAAGTTCATTTGCATTTAATATATCGCGCGACTAGGATACATATATTAATAGATCTCGCTTGAGTTTTGTCTAGACTCACTCCGTGCTCTTTGTACTCGCACTTTCCATCGAAGGAAACTCCAAGTGACGCGAAATCGAAAGAGGACTCCGCGAGAAACATCGAAACGTTTGTTCGTTTCGACGACGGAAGGAAAAGTCATATGAAAAGAAGAGACAGCCTCGTAGGAAATAGATCTTCACCGGCGTTAGAGTCGTTATAATAGATCGACGGAGTCGCATTTCCCATGGAATGACCGCAAGGTGGTCCACCGAGTTTCTCAGCCCCCCTTCGTCGGGATCTCCTTCGAAGGAAGGCTCCCATGGGGTCCCGTGGGTCTAGCGAGAGAGAAAGAGAGAGAGAGAGAGATAGACTAACACGGAGCCCGCACCTGCCCGCGATCGGCGCCCTTCCTATTCGAAACTTTTCTCTTACCTACATTTACAGGCTCGCGCTACTCCATTTTAAGGCGAATGCCATGGAACGCCAAGGGAGGTCGAGAATGAACGAGAGGAAAGAATAGAGAATGAGAAAGAGAAAGAGAGAGAGAGAAGGAAAAAGGTACGAGTTTGACCCGTTGGATCGATAACGGCCGCTAATTAATTCGTGTTCCTCCTACGATAATTGGAGTAGCTATCCGTCGATCGATCCTTTTCTAGTTTCCCACGTAAAGCACCGGGGCCAGGAGCAACACGATGGCGGCGGCAGTAGCGAGAGAGCATCGACGTTCTCCTTCTTCCTCTTCGAGAGCACACCAAGCTAGGCATCGGCTTCGTCTCTCTCTCTTTCTCTTTCTCCCTCTCTCTCTCTCTCTCTCTCTTTCTCTAGACATCTCTCGATCCTTTCTCACGTGTCAACGACGCAGTAAATTTCATTCCTCCTCACGTGGCGTGGATGAATCCACTATGTGAAACTCCGCCATTATCGACGGCTTTAAACGCCTTCCGAAGAATGGAACCTCTATCTCTTTCTCTCTCTTTCTCTCTTTCTTTCTTTCTATCGAGAGCGTAATGATTCGTATTCCACGCGAATCACGATCGAAAAGCGCGCGCATGCTATCGGTAAGTAGGAGAGAGAGAGAGAGAGAGAAAGAGAAGGAGAAAGATCGCTAGGATGAGATCTATCCGCGCCCCACTTTCGGGCCCACCTACGTCGATAACGATCGTCGTTTATGTACTCTGGTAGTCGACTCGGTTCTCTGTTAAAGAAGATTCCTGCTTATCCAAGGTCATTCATTACGTCATCAACGGTGATTTACTCGCAGAAGTCATTGAAAACGAAACGTCTTTTTTCTTACCAACGTATACAGCGTAACTACGAATATAGAGGATAGAAAATGTAAACGTATGAGCCACTATTTCCCACTACTCGATCTCAAATTATTTCAATGAATAGAAACGTAAACATTAGGTAGAAATAGTAGCGTAAAGTTCTTAGAAAATATTTATGTACTCGTTATTGTAATAATTCCTATAGTTTAGACAAGACGAACGTTGGCTTTTACTTTCGTCGTTATAGGACAGTACGAGACCTCCTTCCGTCTCGAACCTTGATATTTAGCATGAAAATATAAAGCTTCTGCGGGCGGATGAGGCGAGCACAAAGGTTCGATCGTGCCAAAGGCGGCGCCTGTGGACGCAATATCGTGAACGTCTGGAGTCGCTTGACGCCGGCACGACACCATGGACGGGACGACGAGCGGCAAGCACCAATGCCAACGATAGACTCGGTACTGATGCTGTCTCCAGTTCTCACGGGGCTACGAGAAAGCGATTCCCTCTCTCTCTCTCTTTCTCTTTCTCTTTTTCTCTCTTTCCTTTTCCTACTGTCTCCCTCTTTCTCTCCTTCCTTTCATGGATCTTCCTCCGAACAAGAGTAAAAGAGAGAGAGAGAGAGAGAGAGGTGAGATAGAATTCACACAGGAAAATTTAATATGTCTTTTAATAACCGATCATCAACTTTCTCGATCCATTGATTAGAATCTACAAAAGCCATTCTTACAACGGAGACATTTTTCCAGCAAACGGTAGGATGGAAAATTCAAATCGTCGAATCGATAGAGCTTAAATGACCTATAGAATCCATCCTTCCAATAAGTATTGGATATTCTTGCCAGCTTGAGAAAAAAGAAAAATAGCGTGAGAGACGGCGCAGAGTCATGTTCCTTCCGTCCGAACGGAGGAAACGTTTTCTCATAAGTTCGTCCTGGGAAAGAACACCTTTTCCGACGTTTCTCGAGTTAGTCTCTCGGGATCGAGGAGAACCTATCGAAATCGTTTGGAAAAGGGGGGAAGGATACGAGGGGTTACAGGTGACATGGCAGAGAGAGAGAGGGAAGAAAAGCTCGGCGTTATTAGAATCTAGGTTCACTTGTTCCGGTGGGAAAAAAATCCTTCTCGCCGAAGAAAATTTGTGCATACATTAATCTATTTTTCGTGAAGAAGCATCCCTTCCTTTCTTCGACCATAGGAAATCTCCTTTCACGATTCTTCTCGAAGCCGAAAGTATTGACGAGGAACCTCTACCTGTCGCTCAATGGAAACTGGATACCTACCTGTTACTTTTTGTGGGAAGATTTCCTCGGCTATTGCTCCTTATACATGGAAATGCGTGAGAGCCTGAGGATCGCGTGGAAGGATTCACTCGTCGCAGTTCCGGCGTAAGGTCGGTGGGCGTTTGTTCGTCCTGTATCGAGTTTCAAAGAAGATCGATCGAAGTTTAGGATAGTGGTTCTCACAATTTCGGACGGCCTCGTGCTCCTCCTTTTCACGCTGCCGCTACTTTTCCTCCTCGATCTTTGAGAAATTACGTGGGATCTTATAAAATACGTTTTGCTCTTAAAAGTTTCCTGACCTGTTACGAACGAAACACCAAACATAAGTAATCTTTTTAACGAGCATCGTCTACCGATAATTCCCTTTGGATATCGGTTAGTGTTACTTCGTAGCTCGAAACGATATCTACCCTTTGGCTACATTGTTGAGAGTTTTAAAAACGCGGTAATGCATCGACCGAGAAGGCCGTAGAACGTTTTCAAGAGTGAAGATTACGCGGATAATGACAGGTATGATTCCGTAAGTTAACACCAGCTTTACCATGGAATTATATGGCAATCGGCCGCGAGCATTCGCGCTTCTCTCTTACAACCGCTTGTAAGAGGTCGTAATAAAAACGTAGGACACTTACTGGAGCGGAAAGATCGCGATATCAAAGTAAAGTTACCGCGATTAGTTCGGAAGAAGCCCACGTTTCTCGATATTTTCGTGAGATTAGAAACCGTGTCGTCACGCTTTCCATCGATTCGATACGTCTCTTTCGTTAAAAACGCAAGAAATAGATATATCTCATTTCGTTTTGATTCCGCGAGATCGTGAAACGTTCGGCGAACCAAGTTGGTTTTGCGTCGGGCAGGTTCCACTTACGGTCGATCGACGATAACTCTTACGGTCGTACGATTATTTAATATTTCATATTTCACGGTTTATAGCTTACCGCATTCCTAGCGTCGTTCAGCGATGACACAAAGCCATCCAGAGTTCTCATTGCTCGAAAGATCGTAAACGGATCGAATTGTTAAGCGAAAGAAAGCTAGTCGACCATTTGCATTCACTTTTCTACGTTTCGGAGTTGCGGATTGATAGCGCGTGCGATTCTAGGCCAACCGTACGGCGGCGCCAATAAAAAATCCGAAGACCACCGACCCTGACGTGCTAATTTCGCATACCAATACACAGGGACGCAAGCGTCGATCTAAGCGAGCGACTAATAAACGCCTACTCGTAATAATCCATCGATTGGAACTGGTTAAACTTTGAACGAGTCGGAAATGGTACGTCGATATTTCTCACGGACGGAAAGGAAGGAAAAAAAGACTTCATCGAGGAATCCTCGTAAAATGTCGAGAGCGACGTTAAATCGGCGATAAATCATTGCGATGGTAAGCTAACGAACGATCGAGAAGGATCATTATCGTATAGGGACAGGTACGTCGATTTGAACCGAGAAGAAAACGTTGTTGGGGAACAACGAAGCTTTCCAAAAATTTGCGAAGGTTAATGATCCACCTACACCGTCGACGCGTAAATCCGCCCCTGCCAACACCTGCCGCATGATCCTTCTCTCCTTTCTCTCACTCTCCGTGGCGTTCTGTACGAGCTCTCGAAGCGATCGTATCTTCGGCGTGCCTTCCACCGCAGATTATAAACCGGCGGGATTTATGTCGATTCCTGGAATCGGGTAGGTCCGAAAAAATAAAACAAGAAATAGAATGAAGAGGAAGAGCGACGCGTTCCTCTTATTATGGAAACTCTTTTTTTCTTTCCCATTCTTTCTCCTCGCTCTTTGTTTTCTTCTTCGCCACGACGAAAACAGCGAGAGAGAGAAAGAGAGAGAGAATAAGAAGGGTCGGAAGAGTACAGCACGCAGTCGTGCTCGCTCCTTAGCGGGTTATCGCGGGAAGCCGATAAATCAAGTTCGCGCGAGCGCCTACGAGATGAATATCGGCCGAGAGCACCTTAACGCTTCGCAGCGTAACGCGAAGACGTTTCGTTGGTCCTTCTCTCTCGGCTACCTACCTACGGATGCTGCCGGTTTGGACCATACACCTATAAGCGCCTTATTCCGTGACGCACGACGAAACAAACTCCGTGGTTTATCTCCGTGCCGATTGAAACGACGTCGGTCCGAACCGTACGGTGGTGTGTCGCTGCCGATGCCGATCCTAAGATGCCGAGACCGGTTGCGCGGGAGTTCGAACGTTAGCAAAAGGATTTCGCGACTGGATCGAGCTTCTTCGATTCGACGCGCCATCTCGAAGGATACGAAATATGTGCAGAGACTGTAAATCGGATGGAAGTACTCGCGATTTGAAAAGTTCTTCCTTTAATCGCTACTTCGATAAATACTTTGAACAATTTTCCTCGAGGGATAGACGAACGAGAGATAGCGCGATCGAGTTCTTCTTATTTGTCTGGAATTTTTTATAGTTTTAACTCGTAAAGTTGGATACCGATAGAAATAGATTTGAGATAAAAACAAGTCTACCAATAAGATCTTATTGAGAGAGTCACGTAGCCCCTATTAAGGAGAATACTCGCGTGACGTTCGTTTTGTAATCGTAATAGTCTCCCTTCCCTTGGAAGCTCGTCCCGAACGCACGGGTGATCGTGTTCTCCTTTCAACGCGTCCCACCTGGCCGAGAGAAGATACACCGGTGGAAGAGGGAGAGAGACAGAGAGAGAGAGAGAGAGAGAAGGAGAAGGAGAAGGAGAAGAGAAAAAGAGAAAGAGAGAGAAGGTACCGTTCGCGTTCGCGGTCAGTGGTGTTACGTGGGTGTCGTTTCGTAAATTAGCCAGGGCGAAAACGACGGCGCATCTCGTCGCGGTTGTTTCGCGGATCGACTCGCGCTTGTACCTCCGAGAGTGGGCCGCGCCAAAGAGGGTAAATTGAACGACTTCGATACACAGACGTGCGCGCTCGCGCGCGAAAGGCACTCGTGCGTCGATTACACCGCGGTCGCAAAACCCAGCGAGACTCTCCCCTCTCGCTCTCTCCCTCTTCTACCGGTTCTCTCCTATATGCATATACATCGACGACATCGGGAGCAGAATCCGCGCCGCGGGATTCGCTTCGAATCTCGACGAGCTCGAAGGTAGGAGCGGAGAGAAGCTAGCAGGGAGGAAGACGACTCTCGAGAGAGAGAGCCGACCGAAACCAGACGGCAGCAATGCCAACAACGAGCCACCACGGCCGTTGCTTTATTTTATGGTTTTTCGAGGACAATGTTCACGACGGTCGTTTCTGCTCGCGAGGAGTATATCCCACCTATACCTACCAGCTTCGAACCGACTCGACCATTGTCCCTCCTTCCTCCTCTCCACGAGGAAAGGAGAGAGACAGGGAGAGAGAGAGAGAGAGAGAGAGAGAGAGAGAGAGACCGCTCGACCCCGTCGCGACCCGGACCTTACTTTATTCCCCGCGACTACTTTTATTCCTCTCCGAAGCTTGCCAAATTTTCTTCTCCAATGTTCTACCTATTTTTCAACTCGATTGCGTTTTACTTTGAAGCTCGACCGTGTCGCTGATTCACACCTGCGTATACACAAGTATTTTGTAAGACTCGATGATAAAAGTCCTACCCGAGTGTGTTCTCGTTAAGGACCTCGTTCGTTCGAAACGCTACAAAAGTATTCGGACGTCGAGGACTTATCGTACACGGTCGCGCGGAGAAAGGTGACCGTCGGCGATAAAATCGGACACCCCGTATACGCGCCACCAAAAAATACGCAGCCGGTACGGCCAAGCGGAGGAGGATCGTTCGGCATACGCGACCGATAAGATCTAGCGTTACTTTATGAGCTGCGGGTGATTCTTTATGGCTCGTACGAGCGTCCTTGCCGGTTCTCGCCCTTCATACATTTTTCGCCTCCGTGACCGTCGACCGTTCGCACCGAACTTCCTCGCCTGGACCGTCCACGCCAAATTCCATCCTCGGAATTCGACTTCGGACCCGGTGCTCCCTTGTAAAATTAACCCGAGGAATGAGAACTTTGCTCGAACTTTGACCAAGAACTTGTACCTAGCTAACAACTTGGATCGTATCAACATCTGTCGCTTCAACTCGTGCGAAGAGCGATCGACGAATCAAAGGAAAAAAAAAAACAAAGTGAGATTAAAAGACGAGCGTCCAGCGGAAAACAAGATAATCGATTAGCATTTTCCTTTCTCTCAAAGTATCGAATCTTTGTGATTTTCGCTTTCTTTAGTTCTCGATCTCCTTCGTTCCTCTTTGGAAGACCGTGACAAAAATCCTGGCTGGCGCTCGTCGTTTCGCGTTGCGTGGGCGTCCAACTCGTAGGTGGAAACGTTTTTACGAAACGAGCGAGTACATTGTCTCTCTCTCATTGTCCACCGATTCGGTGGACAATAATAGTCGCTTTCCAAAAATTCTCGAAGCCGTTGCGCGAACACCGGTTATCTGCCTCGAGATAAAGCGCGATCGCCATTGTCTGTATTGTTCGAGTATCCGCCTTCAAAGACTTTTCGATCGGTGCTACTGCTCCACCTCGATCGTTCTCCGTTCGAAAGGTGATTCTATTTGAATCATGAACTGTAACGTGGACAGGGATGATTACGTTCGATAGCGAATGGGATACTACCGTAATATGTCTTAAATTAAAGAGAATAATATCTCACGGCAGGAGGGCTTGTACGAGTCTATTTTAAGATAACTTCGAAAGAAGAAGCGAATCCAAAGTGAATTTTATTAGTTTTCTATTAATTTCAGTATACATAAATATGCTAATTTCCGACGCTCGCCCATACGTCTTTCAATATTCTTCGATAAATCGTGAACGCGCGTGCCGTTACCATCATGAATTAATCGACACTTAAGACCTCGTTACATCTCGTAAAACTTTCTAAAAAGAGGGATATCATAAAACAGCTCTTAAACGTCGTACAATTAGCGAAGATCGTTGGAATCTACATCTTTACGCCGATAAGATCGAGATAATCACTGTAACGAGAGATGGATGAGATGCGATACGGCATTCGATCTCGCTTTTAATCTACGGCAGATCGACGAGTTTTATCCCGATTTCATCGCTCGAACATATAACGTAAGTTACGAATCGCCATGAGGAAGTCGATGACCAGTATAAAACTTCTCGAATAAAGGCGGAGGATCTGGACCGAGAATCTCGGACGAGGGATGCTGCGAGGCAGTTTATTTCAATCAGCCGATCACAAATCTCGTGAAAGCTCGCGAATCCTCGTCGTCGTCATGGTACTCGGCTCTTGATTCGAAAATTTCGCTCTCTCTCTCTCTCCCCTTTTTCTTCTCGTCCTCCTTCCGGTTTATCACATGGTTATTCTCTTTATTTTGAAACTTTTCGTGCCAGCGACGATCGCCGGATGCGATTTCGATTGCCAGTAAAATCGTTACATTAGGTACCTTATTAAACGATCGTCGTGGACGAACGAAAGACAGCAGATTAATATTCGTCCGCGCAAAATTGGATAAGATGAAGATTTTTCTTTGAATTTCGTAGATTTTTTTCTCCGATAATTCGACATATTTACGAAGAGTATCAAAGGTGTGATCTTTGATTCGCAAAGGCAATTTTTGAAGCACCTGCGGCAAGGATCGACGAGCACGAGAAAGTAGAGAGAAGGAGCGAGAGCGAGAGAGAGAGAGAGAGAGAGAGAGAGAGAGAGAGGGAGGAAACCGTTGTACCGCTAGGTCACCGAAATTTATACGATGACCGGCCTCGGAGATTAATAAAATGGTAAGATAAATCTCCATCGAACCGATAATAAGCTCGTACGGTACAGAAGCGAGCATACATACGTACGTACGTACACACGAACGATGGTAAGTTTAACCGCATGTGCTGATTTTCTATCGAACCATCTCTCCCTTAAGCCTAAACTGTTCGTGCGGCAGCGTCGTGTCATCGACCGTTAGCGTCGTGTACGACGACGTCCTCGCGGTTTACGGAAGGGAGGAGAGGAAGGTTGGTGCAGAAGTACCGGAGAAGAGAAGGAAGAGGAGGCTGAAGGAAGGACGAGAGAAGAAAAAGAAGGAAAGGAAGAAAAAGAAGAAAAAGGCTCACGCGCGGAGGACGAGGAAGCGATACGCTCGCTCGATCCAGGTCGCTTCGATCCACCACCGTTAATTATTCCACGGCTTCGCTTTGGAGGCGGCGATGTTTTCCTCTCTTGCCGATTTTTCTTCCTCCTTTTCTCCCTTCGGCCGATGTCCATACTCCGCTCGACCGTTTGCCGGACGATTGAGAGGTTATCAACGGAATCACTTAACAACTAGCTCACGACTTGGCGCCTCGTCTCTCCGCCCCTTCTGTTCTCTCTCTCTCTCTCTCTCTTTCTCTCTTACTCCGGAGCCTCGATAATTGCCCTTTTCTGGATCGTATGCTATCACCGCGGACAATCGCCAGGTCGTTAACGTTAACGTCACGAGGTGTGTGGCATTCGTTCGCGCCGAGATATTAACGTCGTTAAGATACTTTGACCGATAGATAACACGATCTCGCTTATATGCGCAATCTTTAAAGCTCCTTGCTTCCCTCTTCTTTCATAAGAAAATCGATGTTCTTGAGAAAGTCGAAGACGGAAATTTACCGGATCATGTAAAATACAAATTCTTCGTGAATTGGCATCATCGGACTATCCCAAACAACATTCTCAACTTAATACGTAGCCGGCGCAAAGTCAAGGTGATTGTCACTCGCGGTCCTCGTTTATCGGAATTTCTATTGACTGGTAGCTCGCGTGGCTCCGGCTGAACGACAATGCTAGGTGTGGACGAGAAGGGTAAGAGTTGGTACACACGTGCAAGTACTTTCTGATTGGAGCGATAGCGCACGCCGCCTTGCTCCTAATGGATTCGGAGATGGATGGTCGGGAAAGAATTGCCGAGCTAAGAAAACGTGAAAGAGCGAATACGAACGTGACATCGTTTAGTGGCGAATGAAAAAAGACATGAATTTTTCGTACGTACTTACGTATTAAAATTATCTGGAATCGAAGAGTTTTCGATAATGTCACTTTAATCCATCGTACTTGCGCGTTCTCGTTTGTAAAACAATTCTTATCGGTTTCTCTAATTTTCCAAACCTTTATACCCAAAAGAATGTTACTTATCAAACGTTACTTATCAGAGAACGGTACAAGATTTAGATAATTAAGACGATCGAATATCTATATTTGATCTAATAAATATAAGCACGATAATAAAACAAATTCTTCAATTATATCGAATCCATCTCATTGCGGGAGACGGAACTCGAGGTGGAATGCACACTTATTTTAAATAAAAGGATCCACGCGTTCGTTCACTTCCTGCGGTTTGTATCGTACGTAGTTGAAAGCAGCATAGCGTACGTTAGAAGAGAGCGATTCCCCGCGAGCTTGAGTCGTTCGTCCCGGCGACTTCATCGTGCGACGCACGCGAGCACGAGCGGTAGAGATTGCACGGAGAGAGAAAGAGAGAAAAAGAGAGAAGAAGGAGAGGGAGGAGATAGAAAGAGAATGCTTCCAAGGTGATAAATCTTGTCGAAGTTCCGCGTGCCACGGTTTTTCATCGTCCACGCTCGATCCTCCGTCGGCGGCACGAGAGAAAAAGAAAGAGAGAGAGAGAGAGAGAACAGAAAAGAGAGGATGAGAAAGAAGAGAAGGAGGAAGAAGAGAGCGATTAAGCTCTCGCGCGACGCGCCTGTACGTACATACGTGCACGCACGCTCGACCATAGCGTACCTTTAAGATTTGCCTCGTATCTGTTGCGCTCCAGGACCAAGGCGAAACGCGAGCGAGTCTCGAAGACGAGTCCTGCGATACGCCGCTGAATTTTGTCTCGCGAGCAGAGCGAAACCTTGCGAACTTTAGATTAGAGGAGTGAAACGGAGCAAAAGTCTGCTCACTTTCAGCGACGTATCTCTTACTCGCCACCCGGTTGCTTGGTTCAGCTTGCAATGCGGCGTGCAACGCAGTGCGCTCTCCGCCGTCTACATCTATCGTTCTTGTGCAGAAAAAGAGAAAGAAAGAGAAGGTGAGCCTTCCCGAGAACGAATGTCCACGATAATAACCGGGTGACTCGAGTCTCTCCGGCTTCTCTTTGCATTTTTTCGAGATAGTGTAAAGGGGAGAAATGAAAGCGAAGGGAGATAGCTGGACTCTAAGAGAGATGGAAAGAGAGAGAGAGAGAGAGAGAGAGAGAGATGCGGAGAGCAAGAATCGCAAGGTCGATAGATTCTCTCATCGTCAGACTTTCAAAGTCCAATCGTTGAAGATTAAATAATAATCGTCGAAATCTGTGCCGATCGTTGAAACGAAAGATACCGGTAATGCGATTGCTTCGACACGATAATATCCCTTTCTGTTTCTCTCTCTCTCTCTCTTTTCGCATGGAAAACATCAGCGGGCAGATTCCTCTCGGATCGCCGCCAGGCAGTGTTTTTGATCGGTACCGTAGAAAAAGTCGCTTTCACCGTTGCAAACTCGATACCTATGATTTGGAGCTGCGTCGAACGGAAATATTTAATGACATCGATTGAGACATTCGGCCTTAACGTTAGGTTAAATCTCGATCGATATTGCGAATATTCCGAAAAATGTTTAAAGAAGGAGGATATAAATCGCGTGACTAAACATCTATGTGGAAAGGGATGGCGGGAAAGAAGATTCGCTCGCGCTACAACGGTCTTTAATCCGTCGACTCGATAATCCGTCGTAGCTTCCCCAAGGAGAATTCGCGGTTCGTGTAAACAGTGAAGAAGCGGACGGGCGAGTGTCCGATTTCGAGTCTACTCTCTTTACGAGCGGCACGCAGAGATTGGCGCCTCCGCGAGAAACTCTCGAGTTACAGAGCTTGAGTCACGTTCACCCTCTCCTCTCTCTCTCTCTCTCTCTCTCTCTCTCTCTCTCTCTCTCGCTGGTTGTCTGTTTGTCTCTCTTTCTCCTGGAACTCTCGCCGGAATCCTTTTCCTTCTCGTCGACGTCGTTGACGATCGTGTAAAAATAATTAAAAGAAGGACAAGCTATTAAAACGCGATTTTCGGAGCGGACCGAATCCTCTTAAGGATTCGGTCGAGGGGTTAAGAGGAAAGAAGAGATTCTCTCCCAGCCTTCCTCGTCACATCTCGTCTTCTCTCGCGCCCTCTGTTTTCGTTCCTTTCTCTTTCAAAGCCGGCCAAGTGCCAAGGTGTTTTTACATTCGCGCAGCTGCACTCATCGTTAAAAGTCATTGAATTTACGACGCAAATATGCATGTATTATATTGGCTATCTGTACGATATTTCTCCTTACGTGATCGATTTACGATTTTTACATATTTTTCTCGGGAAAACGTTTTACACCGAAAGCACGAAATCCAAAGGATTGAAATATCGTCTTGATCGAGCCGTGCATCAAGAAAACAGGATTGCCTTTATTTCCGGCAAATTTCGAGGGGGATACTCCCGCGAAAGTGGAACGCACGAGTTCGTTTCATCGGTTCGCTTAGGAGAAAGAAGGTCGTGGGAATTTAGGAAAGTACGCGTCGGCAAAGTAGAAGCAGAACGAGGAGAACGAGGAAGGCAAAATTGATGAGAAGGAGGCCTCTCGCGAATTCCTAAGACTCCTTTCGCTACCGTCTAGCCTGGAATTCGAAGCAACGGCGTTTCTATCATACCTGCTCCTTTAAGTTTCCCACCAAAAACTATAGTTTCGAAGGGGCGTTCATCCAGCGTAGACTCTCGACGGGTTTGGTCACGATAGCGTTCATCCATTTCAACCGTTCATTTTCTCGTCTATTCGCTTTTGTTTCGAGCAAGGGGAACTCGATTGTTCTTAAAACCGCAACTTTGGCCGGGAGTTAAAGCGCAACATTAATCACGCTCGTACGCAATTTTCGGCGTTATAAACGTTCGTCGTGATTGTTTACAACCGCGCCACGTCATTCCGGAGAATTTTATTTCTTCTGCTTTTTCGACTCGATTTCGGGTACCGCGAAAGAAGAGGGAGTTTCTTTTCCATCTCTCGGGAGAGAGGTGTCCACCCCGTGGCCCCGTGGTTCTTTAAAAAATCCGTTGCTTCCGAGAGAGAAGCTACTTGACTTTTAGAGGCGGGCCAACGAAAGTTACTGCCAAGACCGCTCGCTTCTTTAACTTCACGCTGTTTTTACGCGACGATACGTCATACGCCGGAATCGCGAGAGGGAGGTGGACGCAATCTGGTAGCGATGTTAATGCCCGTTCACGGTGTTAAAGATCTCCGGAGAGTCTCTCTCTCTCTCTCCTTCACTGTAGCAGTTCTTCGAACGAGCGGAATGTAAAGCGATAGTTTTATTTCAACTATTACAAAGTGCCTACCAAGTCCATAGTGTTTAAAAAATAACACCGTTGACCCTCGTGGTGGTTTCGTTTATTTTTAATTTCATATAAATTGACAGGCTTCCTGGGTTCGTTCGAGATCGATAAACATCGGCGAGCGAGCTAAGGAGACGCATCTACCTCTCCGTCATGAATTATTCCTTCTCTCCTTCTCAATCAAACCTCTGCATACGCTCGCTCGGGTTGGGTTTCTGTTGTTGCACTTACTTTCCGAGCGCGTTTCAACAATGCTTTACATACTCGCTCGTCGGGCAAATAAATGCTAACGCGATCGGGTAAGTACATCGAGGCACGGATTCGAGACCCTCTCTCTCTCTCTCTCTTTTGCTTTCGAGTCATCGCGATTTCTTCGTGGGCCTCACGAGTGTGTTTGGGTAGCGAAGCACGAAATCGAGAGTGAGTCCGAGACTTCCTGTGGCGCGCGTTGGAACGTCGTTCGGAATTCCAAGAAGCCGCGTGCGCTGATAAGAAAAAAGGAAAGAAGAAGAAAAAAGAAAGGAGGAAAAGGGGAAAAGAAAGAGAGAAAGAAAGAACGAAGAGCAGGTAGCAAGAGTTCGAGCAGCATTTACTCCGGTTCACGGAGGTCGGTCGTTTCTTTCGCAAAAGTCGAGCGCAAATTAATAATTGTCGCACGAATTAACATGCGACAAATAAAAAGTTGTGATCGGCTAAACGAACTTCTATCGCACGTTGGACCTCTAACTCGAAGTGACATCGATTGGCCGCACGAGATAGGCGTTGTTAAAGCTATCTCGGAATATTCTAGCTAACAACCACCGCCACCGTCGCCGCCACCACCACCAACCACCACGGACCGGTGACACGACTGTAACGATCTTTCCACTTCAACGCGTCTTTTGCCAGAAAGTTATCCCTTTATTCAACCTTCGACTCGGTGCAAAAGCTAATGGTATCAACGTCGCGATTAATTTCAATAAATTGCCCATTTGAAAAATGGAGACGGAGAAGTCGGGGACTGCGTAACGTTCGAAATGACGTCGTCGTGGAAGGCTGAGAGTTGCGATACAAATTATGTGCGCTATTTCAACGGAACGGCGTGCGCACTTACTCTCTCTCTCTCTCTCCCTCCCTCCCTCCCTCCCTCGCTCTCTCTCTCTCTCTCTCTCTCTCTCTTTCGCGAGTTTATGTAGACTGGCCATATTTGCGTTGAATAGACCGATAAATATAGTCTACTAGCCGAGACAATAGACTTATAGTTATTGTCACCGTTGGTGCACCTACATATATGCACCGGGAGCGCGCGCATTGTGCATTTGCGGGCCTTCTAATTTAATGATCGAAATTGTCGGAAAAAAGAAGGGCCAATATCCACTATCGGCTGACTCAAGTTCATTATTCTCTTCGTACTCGCGGCGAACTGTGTCTCGCGTGTAAAGGAACACCGGACTCTGCCCAAGGCGGAGAGCCAACGAGCATCGCGTACCGAGAGCGAGTATAACGGCGAACGTGTAGCTCCCCATATAGGTAGCAAAACGCTCGGAACTTTCTTAATGGCCCGATTAATTGTATACAACAGGCTAGATAATGCCGAGAGACCGAATTAAAGTGCTCCGATATCGAGCCGATGGTGAAATCGAATTAATCGAGCGCGTTGCCACGAGTACAGCTTCTCTCGAGATATCGAGGATGAGACCGTAAAAAGAGATTCGAGGAGCTTCATTGTTCGTTTCTTCTTCTTTTTTATTTTCCTTATCCTTTTCTTTCTTCTTTTCTTTTTTAGAAATTTCTTTTGAAAATCATCGTCGAAAACGAATGTACGTTAGATCGGAGAATATCTCGCATCGATAACGACATTCGACAGTAGTTTGTTTACAAAGTTACAGACCGTTCTTTACTTATTAAAATTAACATAAACGAGAGCTCGGATTCTACGACAACTAAATACGATTGATAAATCGGTCCGAGAGGGGAGGGTACGTACATACATATATATCGTATCACCGTTCGATTAATAATTCTCCCGCTAATCCGCTTTTTACCTTGTCCAAACACGCATATACCTAACGACCGCGAGAGGATAGGTTTGTAGTTTTATTGGGCCTCTTCGACGGTCGACGATTTATACGAGGATATTCGCTGACGATGAGAGGAACGACCGGTTAAGCTCTCAGAGATTTTGCGATGAAAGCAACGGAGATCCGACGTCAGCGAGAGAGACAGAGAAGAGAGGGTTATTGACAGTCGTCGAGCAATGGCTCGATAATTAACTGCTAATTAATAGCCAGCGTATAAGGACGGCCGTGTCCTCTCTCTCTCTCTCTCTCTCAAGCTGTCCTCGAACGTCGGAACGGCCTCGTCTTCCTCTCCCGTCTTCCACTTTGACTTCTGCGAGGGCTCGAGAGATAAGATCGGCTCCCGACACCGTGGCCGACTTTTCAATCGGCCGTCGCGCGAGATTTTAGTCCGATGGTTTCGTCGGGCCCACCTCCCTTATACGGTTATTTGTCTTATCGATGCCACGTCGGCGAATAAGTCTCAAGATTTCTTTTCGTCTTTTCTTTTTTTCCCTTTCTTTCCTTTTCCTTTCTTTTCTTTTCATTCGCATGCGTTCGCCCGTTGTGTACTTACGTGCACCTGTGCATTCGTCGAGCTCGGCTTTACAAAGAAGTCCGCTCGAGAATAAAATCTCACCGGGGATATCGGATTTCTTAAAAGTCGAAACCGCAGGGCGGTTCGCTCACGGTGATTTTTTGCTTTGAAAATTTATCGTCGAGTATCGAATCGAAGGTCCGATAGGCGCCGTTCGTTCCTTTAGGAGGTATACTTTCGAAAGGAATAAGAAAAACGTGATACGGCTCTCGGTAGATGACATAAGCGGCGACTAACTTAATCGATGACAGCTGGTGCCTTAAACTCTTACTCGTGCGAGCCGGTGCGCGGACGGCGTAATTACGGCGGACTTCATAAAACTTTCTTCGAGATCTTATCGACCGGCGTGACCAATCGCAACGGTTCGATGAAAAGATTAGCGCATGATATCATTAACGAGAGTACGAGTAAGAAATTTAAATAATCTCGGGATACAAGGTTGCTTATTTTATCGTCTTTATATCCGTGAGAGAAGACAAATTACTTTTCGCTCGGAATGTCTCGTAAACGGTAGCGAGTACGATTTATTTAACTTTATGGAAATCGATTAATGCAAATTAATCTTCTATATTAAGAGACGAAAATCGCAGCTGCTCATTGATTTCGCCTCGAACGATCGATCATATTCGGACAAGGATCGAATCAAGCTTTTATCTCAAATTCGAGGGAACGAACGACGACGGTAGACGTCGGGCGATCGGGCGATCGGGCGAACGTGCATACGCTTTTAAAAGACTATACGCATACTCGCATACTCGGTAGGAGCATACTTCCGAGCAAGAATTCATGCCAATTTGTTTGGCCTCGTCGCTTTTGATTTGTGCCCTCGTTATACGTTCAGCGTTGGCGATCGACTCGCTATCTCCGTTCCTCCTCCAGCGACTCCTAATTTCGTATTCCCGTGCACGGCGGGCCACGAGCGCGTAATTCCGCCTTAACGAATCTCGAAGCGAGCCGAAGTCGAGTAGGCAGACAGGTAGGTAGTAGCAGCAGAAATCAGCTGGAGCAATGGTAGGAGTATCGACGAGTGAAAGAAGAAGAGGAAGAATAAGAGGATAAACGAGAATCCGAAGACGAAGACGAAGACAAGGACGAAGGGAGAGAGGAAAAAGAAGGAAGAACAAGAGGAAGAAAGCGAGAAAAGAGGAGTTAAGAAGTCGAAAGAAAGGGAGGGAGGGAGGGAGGGCGAAGGAGGCTTCCTGTTGGGGGCTCGTTAAATCCCGTCTCGGGCATCCCGAGAGTCGAGCGTTAACTCTGGCCCAATTAGCATACACAGCGCAGGCTACATCGCGGAATACACCTGCTTCTTGCCTCTCTTTGCCTTCTGTCTTTCCCTCTCTCTCTCTCTCTCTCTCTCTCTCCCTCTCTCGGACTCGTTCGCCATCTCGCTCTTCCGGCTCGCTCGCGCGCACTCTCTCGCGGCATCCGACGCAGGTGCCCCACCTGTTTCATCGTGGCGCGTATGCAAGTACGTGCACGGGCCCCGATTTACGTCGTTTCTCGCGAAGAGCCCACCGTTCGAGGCCAGACGCGAGACGAGGACCCGAGACGCAGGCGTTCCCTCTTCCCATCCCGCCGAATTTTCCATGTATCGGCGAAAGGCGTTTTCGAATAATCCTCCAACGTTTGTTTGTCTTCTCTGGAAAGTTATTTCGCGTCCTCCCGATTCCTTAATTTTATTTCTTTTTCATCTCTCTAGCCGCGCCTCCCGCTCTCTGCAGGTGTCTGCCGCACCTATCAAAGCGGAGAAAAAGCGAGACACGCACGGGAGAGAGAGAGAGAGACTCGTCGATGCTCGCTGCCGATCCCAGAGACGCAGAGAGCTCGAAGCTGAGAAAAAGAAGGAAATAGAACCGGACTGCCCACAAAGGGACCTGATAATGAATCATAATGAGCGCTCGCGCGCACCTTCAGAACTCTCTCTCTATGGACCTGAGGAGTTTTGCATCGCCGGGAGAGGGCGTCACTTTCATATGCAAAACGTGCTGCCGTTCTGCCTTGCGTCCGTGCGTGCGTACGTGCGTACGTGCGTGTGTGCGTTACCAACTACGGTACAGGCATGTTAAGCTCGTTACACAACGCGAGCCATTCGCGAGAAGAGAGGTCAAAACGATTGGAACGCGAGGACGGCAGTCCGAATCGGAGCAGCTTTAATTTCTTTTACGCACATCTGTCTCATCGTACGCTTTGCACCGCACGCCATGCACCTGACTGCAATTAACGGCAAACCACGCCGGAGGAAGAAGTTTTTTTCTTCTCTTTGCCAAAGCTTCGTTTCGAGTAAGTACTTACTTGCGCGTATGTATGGTACGATACACTGTTATATACATCGAACGTGCGCTCCAGGCAACGAGATCGCTCTCCTTTCGGCCGGCTTCTCCAGCATCCGCGTTTATCCGGCTTCTTTCGAAGGTCGAACGAACGAAGAACGAAAAAGAAAAAAAAAACAAACAAGAAAGGCCCGAAAAAAGGAGGTGCCGCCGATCGATATGATTTAATTGAGCGCAACCGTGCAGATATATCGAAGGAGAAAGTCCTCGATGAGAGGACGAGGTATCCTCGAGAATGAAACGATTTATCGTCGGTGAATCGTCGTTCGAAAAATGTAGACGATTAATAACATTTCATAGTCCTCGAAAGGATGCTGCATCATAAAGTGGATAAGTTATAATCTCTCGAGCAGAGATTTCTTCTTTATCCTTTCTCGGAGGAACCCCCGGAAGGAATCGGCGAACGTTGATGAAGATGCAGCGAATCCATCCACCTACTACATTAATCAACGGAATTATCCTCGTTTCTCGGATCTCGATTAACAATGGAAGATAATATCGGGGGATGGAGGGGTGCGGGGATCAACGATCTCGTACGTTTACGGGCGAGCTTATCGTACGGGCAATTACGCCTCGGCCGACCGTCTTTAAGTGATATTTTAAAAGAGAAAGAGAGAGAGAGAGAGAGAGAGAGAGAAGCTTTTGGCAGAATTTCGCTGTAAATCGCCGCTCGTGGGATACATTGTCGATTTTGGATTTTCGAAGGCCAATAACGATGCTCGATGCCGATGATGCACGGGTTAATATCCGTCGTCGTGGGCGATTATCGATTGGCCACGCGCCTCGGCGCCGCCCTCGAACGATCGACCCGAGAAACAATTCGGCCGTGCGCCCATAAAAATCGAGAGAAACGGTCCGTGCCACGGCCGGCAGCATTGCACGTTGCGCAAAACGCCCACGCGTTCTCCTCGACCGCGAGAGAACGATCCTTAGCCTGTCTTGTATATATTAAAAGCAGAGAGAAAGAGACGAAGAGGGAGAGAGAGAGAGAGAAAGAGAGAGAGAGAGAGAGGATCGGGACTGACCGATTTCACCTGTACGTCGATCTAATTTGGCACTAGCCTTGACCTCCTTCCTTCGAGCTCCCTTCGATTCGCCGTCTTAACGAAAGATCGAAGACGAAGATGATGCGATATAAAATAGAACGCGCGATCTTCTTGTTCTCCTTCGACCACCGGAGAAAGGAAACGAAGGTGTCTTTGTTGCGGTCAAGTGAAGCGAGAACGCTTTAAGACTATCAAAGATTCGATCGTACAGATATAGAGAGCAATTTTTTCCAGTTAATATATGCATAGTTCGCGGTTATTACGGTGCAATGAAATAGCTAAAAATGCGTCGGCTCGAGCAAGTCCGTCGGCCGGATTTTCTCCGCTCGCGGACGCTACGCATATGGCGTGTACGTAACTGTACGTACACGTGACTCCGCGTGCCGGCTGGCTTACACTCCACATACCGAAACGTCCGACCATTAAACCGGATCGAATTTTCGGATTTTTCGAAATACTCGGAGGTAGTCGTTCCGATAATATTAAGCGTACCTCGTGACGACTGTTAATCGAATTCCACAGTTAGACACCTCTAACGAGCTTGCTAGCTGTAATGAAAACGGACTACGAGCCGAGTTCTTTGTACGATTACGCACCTTCTAAAATAGTCTCGACGAATACTCTCCTGCACGGTTTTATTTACGGTATACCAGTTCATTGCCGATCCGCGTCGGTACCACATTCCTCATAGCCGCAGCCGTAGAAAAGCATCTACTACTCTAATAACAAGATCACCTGCGCGATGTAACCGTAGAAGAATTTTTTAAGAACACCGAACGCACGTTCGTAACGGTGTACAGGTGTCGGTAGTCGGTGCTATTGCGAACACGCATACTCCTGCACATCCTTACAAGCGCGAATAGCCGTCATGACTCGACGCGTTCTCGACGCTTTACGTTTCTAATTACGAGGCAATTCAGAGGCAGCTTTCGTTAAAATATTATTTTCAGAACCGATAACGGGATAAAGATTTTTCTGTCTTTCTTTTTCTTTTTTTTATTTTTATTTTTAAGAAGAACATCTTTGGAGTAGAACGCAACGAAATAAAAACGATAAGAAGAATACGACGATTCTTTAGGTATTCGTGGATCGAAAATATCGAAATCGAAAGTCCGATCGATACCTACCGATTTGTTGTAACGATTTGCATTCTCATACGATATCCAAGAGAAGATGAATCATCGATTCGCTCGGTTGGATATCTACATCGTGGAAGGATTACATAAACGAAGTAAGAAGAAGAAGAAGAAGAAGAAGAAGAAAGTACCTACAACGAGGTGGATCGCAGGCACGATCGTTTAAAGAAGCACAGTTCGAAAACGCTTTCCTTACGGAGTCGGTAATTGGGCCCGAGTACGGGCGGTTTGGTGCCCACGTTGCGCAGTTTACCCTTACCGAACTCTACCTCCGGGCCACACTTAGCACCTTATCCACTTAGCCGCTTCTCACGGCTGCTCCTCATCTCCGTTTCGCCTCTCCACGGCGTGTCTCGTTTTATAAGGATTTTTGCTTCGGGGGACGTGACACTGTCATGCCCGCTGCTTCGGACGGAAGAGGGAGCGAGAGAGAGAGAGAGAGAAAAGACGACTCTAAAAGGTAGAAGGCGCGCACGAGGCCCGAGCAAAGTCTCTTCCCCGTGCTCTCTCGAGCGTCTCCGGACGAAACGAGACGGCAAGAAAGAACGAAAATACTTGAAATTAATTTTCTGTCCGATCTCGAGCGCTCACTTTCGCTTTTCGCAGGAAAGGAATCTCCGGCACGCGTCTCTATATACTAATATCTAAGCTCGTTGTAAAAAAATATAACCGCGCAACGAATTTATCCTTTATTTATGTTATATATTATACTATATAATACGCGCGAGAGGTAAAAGCGACGAGTGACAGGCAAAAACGCAGGTAACAAGTGAAGGAGTAGATCCTTCTACCTTAGCCAACGACGGACAAGACGGAGCCTCGTCGTGCAGGACCTGTCTCTCTCTTTCTCTTTCTCTTTCTCTTTCTCCTCTGCTCACGCACGCGCTCACGGGAATCCATTACGGCGGAGAGAAACTCGGAGGAATAAATTTCCATAATATTTGGCAGGTTGACACGCCTCGCGAAAAGACTGACCCCGCTTCGGGCAACGACGATCAGCTCCGAACCTTCTTCTCCGTCTTCCTTCCGTGTGTAGTACGCGTGTCATGAATTTATGAACTTTTAACCAGGCTCGCGTAAGCCTTTCTCTCGCTGCTCTCACGATCATTACAGGAGAAAAACATTTATCTCGAGAGAAATAATTTCAAACCTGGAACGAAACGGGTCGAGGTCTAAACGTGTCGTAGAAACTACGCTCGTGGAAGAACAAATACGGTATTATTATAGCATCTTATTTATAATCATACTATTTCGAAGAGGGCGAAACTCTTCGTCGGTGGACCTCCGACAATGGGTCTGGCGGCGGGCCGCGTTCGGGACCGGGTCGAGGGTGAATTAATAACCAGAAATCGGCCTGCGAGACCTCCTCGACGTTGTACCCCTAATTATACTCCTTGCTCGGTCGCGCACTCCGTTCGCTCGGGCTTTGCTGTGCCAACGGGGGAGAGAGAGGAAGGAAAAGGGCCCTCTCGATGGGCCCCTCTCGCACAAGGCGTTCTCGCGCGAATACAAAGTTGGCCAGCGCGCGTACGCGCGTGGGCAGGACGTGCCGAGCATAAGACCTGATTCTCCGACCGCGACTCCGTTGTATTCGGATGTTAATAATGTTAATGGGCCGAAGGTTAAGCTTATCTGTCATGCGGGGCCTCAATAGAGAAACGTGTTTCCTTTCTTTGCTTCATCTTCATCTTCATCTTCATCTCCTTCTCCTTCCTCCACTCGTTTCTTCTCCCTTTTCTTTTTCTTTCCCTTTCTCTTTCCACATCTAGCCGTCTCTCCTCTTCTCCTTCGAAGACTGTATTAGTCCCCGAGATTCGTTCGTCGATCTAAGTGCAAAAAGTGATTACCATTCCTTTACGTCTTATCTTTCGTAAAAGCTATTTTATCCTTTACGAAGAAGGAATTCGAGCGACGAGGAAGATACGGTTTCCGATGATTTCGTGGGTCCTCGAGTTCATCGGCGTCGAATTCCGCTGCGATTCGGCGTGGTGGGCCCTTTGATCGTGCCTCGGCCTCGCGAGTTCGTGCCCCGAGGCGACGTCGCAACCTCTGGGACCTTCGTCCTGAACCCTCTTTCCCTTAGGGTCCCAGCGAGAGGTCCCGGCAAGGCACACGAAAACGATGCCGCGAGTGTATCGGCCGTGGCAAATCATCGAGATTGAATCTTTCGAAGATCCGCAAATTTTTCTCTTTCTTTCTTTCTCTACGTCGTCGTCGTCGTCGTCGTCGTCGTCGTCGTTAACGTTAACGCTACGTGCGAAGGAGAGACAGCCGCGCAAGAACGTTGCTCCGAAGACGTATTGCTCTCTCCGTTTTAACGAGATCGCCTAATAGCGTTCATTACTTATCCGGTCGTGCGCTAATGCCGCTCGGAGTCGCCAGTCAAAGGGGCCTATCGTAACAGGATAATGTCTTTAATGATCATAATGCCAGTGTTATTTAAAATTCCATTCGTCACATCTTCTTGGTACGTTGCAAATTATTACATAGTTTACGATAGCAAAGGGATTTTCTTTATTGCAGGTATACCTATTATAATGTTTTACGACGAGAAACGATCGAAGGGAATATCTCGCGAGACGTTACGTCGTACGCATTCGTTCTCCCCCCTACCTACCCCCACTCGGTCCGAAAGAATCGACTGCGCATTTCGAAGGACGCTTCTGGGGTTCTTGCAGCCCCAAAGGCAAAGAATATCGACGACGGGATCTCCGTCCTTCCTTCTTCTCCTCCTTCGCGGATCAGAGGGAGCACGATGGCGTACTGCCGCGATTTATGCACTTGGTTCTTTCTTCTTCGCGCACGCATACACGTACTCGTATTAAGCATCGTGCCGCGCATTATACGCACGAGGCAAAGCTCGGTGAACCGGCGAAACACACGCGAGACTAATGCACTATGCCCGAGCACTGCCGGATTCGAGAAGAGATCGAAGAATCGGCAACGCCTCCTCTTTATCTTATACGAGGAATCACTTCGTTTCGTGGACGAAAGAAGAAAGCAAGCGAGCGTTCGAGTTTATACGCCCCAGGTGTGTGACCATGTGGTAGCTTTTCTCCGCCACATATTACAGCGTCATAATTTTCTTACCAGCCATACTTTCCGTCTCTTATTCGGCCGACCCTTCTTCTCCCTTCTCCTCTCTCTCTCTCTCTCTCTCTCTCTCTCTCTCTCTCATTCTTTCTTTATCTCCGCTGCTATATCTTTCTATCTCCGTCTCCTTCTAACCGGTAATAGTGAGTTAGAGTACCGTAAAGTGGAGCACTGTGCTCCGTTCGCGGAACAATGTAGGAGCATAATTAGGATTAATAGACAGTTTGGAGATGCTATCTCCATTACTGATTTTGGTCCTAGCCCAGTCACGACCGAAGCCGGCCGATAGGGAACTAAACTTGGTAATGAAGCTGGTCGAGAGTAGTTGGTTTTAATGGAGAATAAAAATGCGGCGAGTACATTCCGAGGATCTTTTCCTGAAACGAGAACGATTCGAAGAAGCGACTGGACCGCCGCCATCGCCGGAGTATAAATAATTCCAATCTTCGCGTCGAGTTATACGATTTTCTGCCTTCATAATTCATACACCGCTTCATCATCGATTCACGCGAAACTCGCTTAATGTTAAGTGATATTCAAGTACGCGCTTTAATCGTGGACGATAAATAATGATCGGTTTTGTATCAAGTGGACTTTTTTTCCCGTAATTTGCTCCTACCGCGTGCGTGAGAGAGAAAGAGAGAGAAAAGGACTGCTGTCCGGAATGATAAATCATTCGTCTCTTCTTTCTCGATAAAGACTCCCGTACCGCCCGCAATCAGCACACGCTAATACGAATAATCCGGAGTCTCTCGCTGGCAGGTAATTAGAATGGTGAGGGATGTCCACGAGCCACGTACGATCGTTAATCGTCACCACCGGTCGGTACGTATACCTATTCGCGTTACGTGCGTGTACAAGAGTTAGATCGCGTCCGATCTTTCCAGGATCCTTTTATTCGAAATCGTATACGCTCGGCGCTCGTATACGTACGTACGTACGAGCGTAATTTAAGCCGACGTATAAACGACGATCGGTGGAGCGTTTAAGGATCACGCGATACTGCCAAGAGCGGAGAACTCGTGAACGGTATCTCTCCGCGTTCCTTTTTTACTTTTTCCTTTTTTTCCTCTCGTTCGACTCATTTTGTCATTTACCTTCTATTTCATCATCTCTATTATACATCTACAGGCGTGCTTTTACCATTCTCTCCGAGTCGCGATATCCCGAGATCCTTTAGGTGCGAATATTCAACGCCGTACATCAAGGAGACAGCTTAAAGGACACGGTGCACGATCGATTATCTCTCCACGAGCGGCCCGAGAAGCTGTACGAGAGGAGGAAGAGCAGAGAGGATGAGTCGAAGAAGACGGGGGAAGAGCAGAGGCCCCGTGGCCGTCATCCGTGGAATGTATAATCAAGATTCCGCGGGGCAAAGCACACACTTGTTCTTCGGCTGCCTGTTTTGTCTCGTGCCCCGATGATTTTAAATTACGCCAGTATCGCCGGACGATCAGTGCCACGGCCACGGAGGTACCTGCTGGACCGGGCTAAGAAACCTCGGCTACGGCTCTTTCCAACCGAGATACCACGATCCGTGATACCAGGGGCGTAATAAAACGTCGCCATTAGTAAAAACTGAACTTTTCGAAGAGCGAACTCCTCGAAGAACGCGTCTCCGTTCGGCGATCCCACTCGTCGTTGCTCGTCGATGCGTCGATACGACGAGATACTAAAAGGAAAAAGAAAAAGTAGATCCGTTTTACGTACGTTCGATCGTTCTCCGTGCTAGTGGGAAGATTGAAACGTTCGAACGCAACACGCGGTATCCTCTATAAGTTTCGACGTGAACTAGTCGTACGTTCCCATCCTCGCTTAACTCGCGCTTCGATATTTTCGCGAAAGCATTTCTTTCGTTCGAACGTTTCCGAATACGGCGAGGTACGGCCCTGGAAAAAGGTTGTCCGGTACTCCCGGTCGGTGTGGTGGGAGGCGGGGGAGTTGCGAGTAAGAGAGGCGAGCGAGTTAGGTATGTTGTTTAAATAAGAGCAACGCGAATCGGCCAAGGGCGAAAGTTGTTGCAGCTCGTTCGGCCGGTGCACACCGCGTGGCACGCTCTCGGCCGTACGGCCTATCGGCAAATACGAATGCCGACGACTCTCGCGAGAGGAGAGACAAGTGGAACGGAATTTTCGGCATCGGTCGTGTCGTCTTCGCGCGTCGACGAAAAACTTTTCCGTCGAACGGACCGATAAGGATTCTTTCCTTCGATGATCTAAGAATCGACGAATCGTTCGTCGGATCGATCGTCGTCGATCTCGAACGAAAATCCGTTTCTGGCGAGGCTGCTACCTGCTGCCCACGTTGCTCGATCTCGTCGTTGTAAGAAGCGCGAGGAGGTAGAAAAGTCGATGGTACGCGTGGGTCGATAACTGAGGCTATCGAGGATCAAAATCGAAGGATGACGCACGCGCGTATACCCCATTTATCTCTTTATTTTTTTCGCGGGAGACGCAAAGAAGCTCCGTCTTGCTCGTCGAGTCCGATTGGAACGATCGCTCTTCGATGGATCGAAAGGTTCTCGTACGGACGTCGATGAAATCTTGTCAATTTTTATCCGAGAGCGTTCAAACGTACCGCCTTCGCGATATCGCGATAGCTTCTCGGAGAACGTGCGATCTCTATCGAAACGGAAATATCGACTAATGGCGAGCGAGCGTATGTACTTACGTACGTATATCCGCTAAACTCTTGCTACTCTTTTCAAAGTTCCACGCTCGCTTGGCATATTATTAATGTAACGCGATATGATTTAATGGACCGCGTTGCGATCGAGTCCGCGTTATTTTTATCACCCTTGCCACTGTACCGGTAACAGGTAAATGACAGTTGCAATGAATCACGCGGAGAGAAGCAAAACGGCCGAGACTAATCGGACACCTCGATACGATCCTTTTCATCCGACAAATCCGACGAATCCGTACCTTTATCATCGATAAGAATCGCGAACCGCGAAGCGACTTTGCCGCGTTTGCCGTCGACTATTTGGGACGGCCGGAGGTCTCTCTCTCTCTCTCTCTTTCTCTCTCATTCTCGGTGGGATCTTATAAGAAAGTAGAAGATAAGATAAATAAGATTTCATTATTCGCTATGCCAAGTATGGCCGGCGGTCGTGCATCGCGCTCGTTTCCGTGCTTCCCGCGGGATGATAAAATATTATGACCGTTTTATAGGTGAGCACGACAGTACGGTAAATCATTGGCGCAAGTAACACGAGCCAGAGAGATCTTAACGACCGTGTCACAGTCGAGCCGCAGCGTTTTGATGCGCCAGAAGACGCTTTTGTTTTTGCGCGGGGCAGGACGCGCGCTCTACGAGGAGCGGATTCAACACATACGGTATATATACCATGTCGCGTCACGGACGCATCGAACGTATATTCTCGGATATTTTGCCGCGAGAGTCCGTCTCGGCGGATGCGTCGGAGATCGAGAAGGAAAAGTGAAAATTGTACGCTGATTCGTCGTCGGAAAAAAGATTCTATATTAATGCGAGATAGATGCATATCTATTTGACGTTCCCAGAGAACGTATTCGAATTAAAGCAATCGTCGAAGTCACGAGGAGATCGTCGAAAGACCAAACGAGCTTGCACGTTCACGATTCCTGAGGTAATTCCAAGCATAACTAAAGTA
This sequence comes from Vespula vulgaris, assembly GCF_905475345.1. Taxonomy (NCBI): domain Eukaryota; kingdom Metazoa; phylum Arthropoda; class Insecta; order Hymenoptera; family Vespidae; genus Vespula; species Vespula vulgaris. Next base: position 494,397 of record NC_066595.1, on the reverse strand, counting down.
ACTCGGAGATGCGCGTAATGGAGTAGGTTGCTTCTGAGTTTATCGGCCGACTGTAGACTCGCACGGATTATTATACGTCAACGGCGAAAGACGAGCGGCACTGGCTCGTACGTTGGATAATTAGCTCGCATGGCTAATCGGCCCCGCGCGCCTTCTTCTCGATGATACTAATGACTTTATCTATAACGTCGCGTAAATACGCGCCTCGAGCTATCAACGTCGTCGACTCCTCCCTTGACCGTTTCTATTTAGTATTACGTACGTGCGCGCACATACACGCTGCGTAGTGCTCGGAAATTGACACTTCCGCTCGCGCTCGTAACGCGATGCTCCTTCTTTTTCTCTCTTTCTTTTTCTCTTCTTCTTCTTCTTCTTCTTCTTCTTCTTCTTCTCCTTTCTCTTTCTTTCTTTCTCTATTTATTTATGTACTTTTTCTTTCATTTTCTTTTTTTCTTTTTTGAGAAAACATCTCGATCGAGATTCGATCTTTACCGCTTCTGAGTCATCCTCCCTAACGTATAACAGATGTACTTGCAAGAGCGAGAAAATAAGGGGGTAATTAAGGAACGAAGAAGCAACTAGAAACGATCGGTACGATAACGTGTAATTATAGTTGGCACTAAACTCTTGCGCTTTACAATTTTCCGTCGAGTCCGAGATAAAGTAAAGGCAACGATTATACCAAACGTACATACGAGCATGATCCTACCGACTCGTCCGTAGGACGTCTTAATCTTTTCATCGATAAAATCCTGCGTAAATCGTTTCTCCAACTTTCTTCGATGCAACGATATCTCGATTAAAACGATCGGATCCACGTGAGATTTGATAAGATAAAAGGTAGCGTACATCGATTTATTCCCGTATACAATGGTAGACGTAGATGTATTCTCCTTCTCAGCGGGTCACCGTGCTTTCTACCAATTAATGGAGAACCTTCCGTGTCGGTACGACGTACGGTCGAGCCAACACCCACGATCTCCCTGAGTTGACCCAATAATACTGCGCGCTTTTACGAGCACCACGAGTTCTCGTCGGTTCGGTTAGTCGGTCACTACAATACACCTCCGCCTCCTCCTCCTTTTCCTCCTCTTCTTACGCCTGTCGACCGGCATGATGCATAAATCAAGGACGATCCTTGGAAGCTAGAAGGCGCCTCCTTTCTTCCACTACGTCCACCTACTTTTCTCTCCTTCTTATCCTTTTTCTTCCATTCCCAGTTATGATCGGAGTACAGAACGCGACCATTGTTCGAAAGCCAAGGAGGCTACGGTTCGTCTCGTTATATGAGTGCAACGCTGCCATAGTCGAGAGATAAACAACGCTATGGGGGCTCCGACTGCCAACTGCACGAAGGAAGAGAGAGAGAGAGAGAGAGAGAGAGAAAGGCAGAGGAGCGAAAGATATCCATATACCGGGACCCGTGAGAGGTGCATCTAATGGGGCGACAATCGCATATCGTTAGGGATACAGTCCGCTGCAAAAGGTTGCCTCGAGACTACGTCGGAGGTCCAATCGCGAAAGAAGGACTCTCTGCTACCTGCTAGAGATCGAAGCGAGTCCATCTACCTCTTTCTCTCTCTCTCTCATCGTCCAGCTCTTTCCCTCATCACCGACGTCTTCTCGGCGCGTCGTCGCTCAGAATCGATCCATCCTTTTCCTCGTCCTCATCCTCCAGCTCGTTTCGCTCGCCGTTCAAGGATCGCGGAACGAACGCGAAGAGGAACAAGTGCGAGCCCTCTTCTTGACCTTCCTCACGCCACGACTCGTAGCGCGCTCTCATCAATCTCTCTGTCTCTCCTCGCCGAGTTCTCTCCCGTTCCCGATTATCCTCTCTGCGCTGTTCGTTCGCTTTCGACACTCTCGATTCCGTGTCTTTCTTTCTCGACGTCTTCGAGACGATCGAAAAGACGTCCGTTTGGAAATCTTCAAGATAAAATTTGGTAAGAAGCGAAGCTATTAGCCAAAGTTACGAGGGAGTCTAGGACGATTAGCAAACCGTATCGAGTCTGGTCGTACAAGCTCGGTGGGCAATCACGAGCGCCGTTCGTTGATCGCACGTAGGCTTATCGATGTAGAGAGGAGCGCGGCGAGTAACGACGAGGGAGGCATATCGTGCCGCGGTCGCTTTCCTCGATTCGCTCGATGCTCCGGCCGCGCGAAGGTGGGAACAATGGCATTGTCCAATTATTAAAGAGAAACGAGGTCCCGTCTGGCGCAAAAAGCCGGCGCGGAGAGTCCGGCGCAGTCCCCGGCGAAATCTCAGGCGCAGATTCACCGTGGTGGATCAACCTGTGATAAAGTATATAATTTTCGATGCACCACGCGATCGCAAGGAAAGGTGAACGTCGTGCGGTTATCGCTGCCTAGAAGGAAACTTGGCCAGCACCTAATTTATACCTGTCTTCCGCCAGGGAGATTATCTACAACACTTACCCGGAATCCTCTCTAAAGCGAGCCCGTATTACGGGCATTTAATTTTATTACAGCGCAGAAAGCGACCGTAACGTATCTCACTCGCTACACGCCATACAAATTACCAGCGATTCCGGTAGTGCGTGACTTTTGTTTTCCAAAAAGGATAGAATCAACGCGCTTACGTACGTAGCGTTGGAGAGATAGCGGAATTTTGTTTCCTCTCGAATCGAATGGAATCCTCGAATCATCTCTCGCCGTAGGTGCCGTTATAAAACCAATCAGAGTTATCGCGAGGCGAGGAAAATTTGCATGGGAAAGGGAGCCGATACGGTGCGAACCGAGCGCGCGCTTTTCGCGTCTCCTTCTCCCGAACGCTTTCTATTATCACTTCGACAAATGCGGTTGCTCGTCGGAGTGGACGGTGGTACGAGAGGAGAAGGAGATGGAGGTGGAGAAGGAAAGGGAAGGGGGAGGAGGAGCAGCAGCGTCGTGTAAAACGCGAGCATTAGATAAGTTACGACTCGTACCGTTCGTTCGTTCGCGCTCGCTCTCGGTGCAAGCGGAAAGACCGTGGCCATCGCTACGTAGTATACATATAAAGGCGAGCATGGAGCTCGAAGGGAGCCATGTACGGAATATCTGTATGGAGTGCAGTTACCTTCTTCTTCCTCCTTAGGAGGCGAACTACGGCTCGAGAAAAAAATGTCACATTATTTTCCTATATGGTGATGCAGCACGCCGCTCACTTAGAAATTTATCCTCTTATATATACCGTTCGCCACGGGCTCGACGTCACGGAAGAATCGTTGCTCGAGGAAGAAGAGGAGAGAAGAGGAGCGCGCTGAAGGGGAACACGCGCGAGCCCGCAGGCGGATTTCGCTTATACGGTCTTGTGGGAGTAGTTATGGAAGCCGTAGGGGCTACCACCGAGCGGATGGATCGAGAATCTCTCGCGTTTCTTCCTACTTCTGCCCGATATTATTCGCGCTCGGCTCGAACTCCGAGAACGTTCGGACGAGAGAATCGATTCTCTGTCCTACGCAAAAGTTTCCTTCGTGCTTCGATGAAGTCGTTTGAAAAAACACGTAAAATGTTGTTAACCGTTCGAGACTCTTTATTATTCAATCATCGCAAGGCTTCGTTCATTACGACATAACGATGCTCGTTCGGTTAGCTCAACGAGGAGCGCAAGTAGATAGCACGTAAATACGATCGAGGCTCGTACGTGAGAATAAGTGGAACGATGATGATTACTTTGAAGAGAGAGAGAGAGAGAGAGAGAGAGAGAGAGAGAGAGGAAAGAAAAGTCGACGCGAGAAGAGGATACAAAGATTTTATTAACGAGAGAAATTCGTGAAGGAACAGGGACGAGAGAGGATCGTTCGATCCCGTCCCACGTAATCGCAGGGTAAAGATCGTGCGTACGCGTGTATGCGTATAAATAGCCGCGCAGCGCTCGTGGAATTTTCCTCTCGTGAAAGCGAAGGCACAAATATTTTCGACGATTCGTCCACGAACGGTACGACGGGGAGTGACAGATCGAATCCGACTCGTCCCACATCGCGTACATCCTCCTCGTTCGATCGCACCCACGCGAGTTCGCGTACCTTTTCTTCTTTCACTTTCGCTTTCCATTTTCTTTTTCTCGCCAAGCGTCCGAAACGTTCCACCGAAACTTTTGGAAAGAAACGTACGAACGAGCCGTTCAACGACAACGCGACGTTGCAAATAGATGTTACCGTCGATCGTCGTTACGTTTAATCGAAGTATAATTTCCTTACGTAGACCGCGATCTATCATCGACCGTTGGTTACGGATCGTTGAACGTCGACGCCGCGTAACTTCCCCCGTGACTCGTTAATTGCGATCGTCGTATCAGTCGCGTCGTAAACTCGAATCGATCGATCGGTAAACATCGTGGTTATCGTGGAAACGCCAAAATCCCTGGTAAATCCCAGCGTCGCGGTGTCGCAATCGATTCGATTCGAGCGTGCTCTTCTTACACACCTATACTCGCTTGGAGCGGACAGATCGACGAGCGATCGCGTGACGGAACTTCGAGATCGATCGTTCTTTTCGAAGGAGCGTCAGAAAGGAAGGTGCCGACGCTCGTCTCGCACGAAACGAGGGTCGATCGGTTCGATCGATCGATACGCTCGATACGCGCCGCCGTATCGCTCGATTCTTTTCTCTCGTTGGACGAACGAGCCGACGAACGAGCGAACCGATCGATAGTCTCTTCTCCCACCTTCCCTTCGAAGCACGCACGCGGTTTACGAGAGATTGACGCCGGTCGGTGTCTCTTTTAATTACCTGTCTCTCGAGTGTCATCGTCGCTCCGGATAAGAATTGTTTGGGATTCAAGAGCGGTATTATCTCGAAGGAACGATCGAAGCGTCGGCCTCGTATCTCGAATCGCCCGAGTTTGCTCGCTGTCTCCTTTCCAAAGTCGTCCTCTCTTACGTCTTCGTACCTCGTAGTTCGCTTTGAATTTGCGCAATCGCAAGTACTAATCGTAAGTCAGTCACGAATTCGATTCGTATGCTCGAATTCAAGATATTCCTTATGATTCGGGTTGAAAAGGGGAATGCGTATTTTGAGAGAAAACGTATCCATTTACGTATCCGAGTTACAAAAATATTGGAGGATCATTTTTATCTCGACGCGAGTGGTACTCCTCGGCAGTAATGCGAATCGCACGATAATTCCTTAGGAGGAGCGTGCATCGCGGTCAAAGTACCGATGTTTCTTCGTTATACCGTAATAATACGTGACGTTCCAACTTCGTTCTCGTATATGCACCTTTACGACGAGCAAATAACTTTTCGTAATCGGGATTGCGAACGTAAGAAATACCACGTTTGCCCACGCACGATGGTTCTTCGTTTCTTTTATACGTCTCGGGCCATGCCGTGCCGTATAAAATTGAAACAATGTTAAAGCAACTTTTACGAATATTACGAGGAGCGTCGTATTTAACGAAGTCAGCAATCGCGGAGCCATCGCGGAACCAGGCGCTCGGTGTTTACTTGTTAATAGGCGAAATAATTTTACAACGCATAGAGAAAAGGGTCACCTCGCTGCCACGTTGAAGTCTTATTTATCGAGGCTCGAGAGCGCGCTCCGCTATCGGTCGAGTCAGCCTTTTCCCCCTCTCTTCCTCTCTGCCTCTCCCTCTCTCTCGTTCCTTCATCCTCGGGCGATTATCGCCGCGAATTATTATTACGTCGGTTCTTTCAGCGGCGGTGAAAGGTCGCGTTCATGCTCGATAAGGGTCACTCGCGAACGCCGGCGAGCAGCTAAGCGAGATACGGCCACAATATTTCAGATAAGACGGACCTCTCGCAGACTCTCCCGTGGACTCTACTCAAGATCAGGAGCCTCGCTCGCCCTTGAGTCATGTACTTACCGCGAGTACTCCTGACCCGGTTCCGCGATCTTTCGTTTCCCGAGCTTTTTAAACGCGAGAACGTCGATCGTCCGATCGATCGATCGCGATAACAACCGCTGTGTACGCCCGGTTATAATCGAATCGACGATCTTCGCGAACTTTGAGAAGACCGAAGATATATCTTGCCGTTATTATTATTATTCTTCTTCTCTTCGAAGATCGGGTATGGCCGATCGACGATATCGTTTCATCATTTTTATCGTTTCTTTTGAAGGAAACAGACGACGACGACGACGACGACGACGATTACGACGACGATCATTCTTTTCTCCGCTCGAAATCGTACTCACGATTTAATAAACTGTTATCTCGAGAAGGCAGCTACGATCCATGAGTGGAAGAAACGTAGTCTCTCGAGGTCTAACGATCAGCTCGCGATTTGATCAGCGCGAGAGCGTGGATCGCGTATGTATCGACGGGCGTAACCTCGACGTGGCATCGACTCGTGCAAGGACAATTTCTAGTCGGTCGGCCTAACATTTCCGTGCCATTACCGTTAATACGATCCCAGCTTCTCTCTTTCTCTCTCTTATTCTCTAAGCGGACCAAACAGATTACGGATCTTCCTTCTTCTTCGCGAGAGCGGAGAGTGGAAAAGATCGGAGGAGAAAAGAGAGGGAAAACGCCGTCGAGATAGTGCATATCGTAACGCTCGGAGCGTCGGTAGGAGGGCCGGTAGGAGGGCAACTTTGCACGACGTTTGCGTGGTACTAGTTAGAGAAATCATAACGTACTTATCGAGCCAATACGAGAACCATTAAAGTAAACCGAGCGGGGAATCGATTCCACGGCCTTTTATCGAAACGATCGAGAGATACGCCCTGGAAGCTCTTCTCTCTCTCTCTCTCTCTCTCTCTCTCGCGCGCACCCTCTTAGCCTTCCTTTTTCCGTCGCTTTCTCTTCCTCTTCTCTTTTCCTTCTTTCTCTTCCCTCGCGGTTTATCCATTCGAAAGTGGGTATATTCGAAAGGAACGATCAGGTAGAAACGGAAAGACCGCGAACCTGCCTATGTAATCTCTTTCGACGAACGAGTTTTACGCCGTTCCGCGTTTTCATCCGATAGAGGTGTTGCCATTGGTTCGACTTACGCGTCGATCGGCCCGGTACCGCGCTATCAATGTTATCCTCACTACCTTACGACTCCGAGTAATTTCTTATCGTTACGAATCGAGTACGATTCGAATAGGTTCGCTGCAATCTCGTTAACGTTTCTTTACGTGTCTCTGTTTCTCCTTTTTCGGTGCTTCCTTCTCTCCGTTCTGCGTTACTTTTTAATAAAACGTATCGTCGACGTAGATTATCGATCGAGAAAAACTCGATAGCTCATTTCGATATCTTATTAATAGAAGGAAGTAAGTATCGCGGTAATATCGCGCGATCCCGAGCAATAAAATCTTAACGAGCCAGCTCGATCCTGGAAAAATGTTTTCACGCAGATGTACACGGACGATAAATCTTGGAACGATCGGTAGTTGGGTTTACAGCTTCGCGCAAGGATGATCGATTCTCAGAACGAACTCCATCTGCCTACGTGGAAAACGATGTACGGAGCGTGTGGGTCGATCCGAGAAAATATTATACGATCGCGAGGGCTTATCCTACGAGAGAGCGCGAGACATTTACGACGATAATTATCGATTTACGACGCCAGCCTCGTCCGAAAGACAAGGGAATATAATAAGAAACGAGTCAATCGGTACGAGTTTATTCTTTCGTCCGTCCGAGCGCGTGGCCTCCTGGTAGGCGAATAAAATCGCGTTTGACGCAGGGGTTCCGCCTCGGAGGGGCCCAAGGTCCTCTTTTCCCTTCCCTTTTTTACTTTCATTCCGTGGCACCGCCGGCGGCGCGATGACGAATGGCTGTCGCTTACGCGAGATTCCTCCGTTAGGATCCCCTCCCCCTCCCCGATTACCTCCGGGCTCCATTACGATTCATTGCCGCTTGATGGATGTCGCTCGTTTGTGCCTCCGATCGAGTTTATCCCGTCGCCCGTCCCATCCTCCAGAAAAGAACTTTGATTTCGGCCCGTCGTGTTTAATGCTCGACGACTCACGATACAAGGAGGAATCTTTGTCGTAAAAATAGAGGAACCACGAATCGACCTGGAAAGCTCGCGATGATCGAGAGGCTAGAACGAAAGGCGCGCGAGCTCCGTTCACGGTGTGGGTGTATTGAGGCGCGCCATTAAGGTTCATTTTGTAGGGAATCACCTGTGCCCATTCGACCGTCGGAGGAAGATTCATTTGGACGGACACCTCGCGTCTGACTGATGCTCGTCTCTTATCGGGCTGACGTACCGAACGGATTGAAATATGTCCGCGTTCTCGTTCGTCGGTTATTGAACCTCGGGACCGTACGAATCGCCTCCCGCCTCCTCCCTCGAATTCCTAATGTTCGGTTGTGATAGCCACGTGAAGTTACGGGGCCGTACGCAGCGGGACGTCGCGATGGGTGGAGAATAGTCGGCAGCAGCCATCGTCGGGAATTAGTGCTCTTCTCGGAACCTGCCCCCGTAGATATCATCGACGTAATGACCGAAAAATCAAGTTGCTTGTTCTCTCCTAACCCCGCCTAGCCTCTACGCCTCGTCGAACTTTGGAAAATCTTTCACGAAGATACGATCGCGAGCTGCTGTACTCACGTAGTCGGGTAGCTAAGGATAGAACGAGAGGGAAAGGGTGGGAGAAATCTTTTCATCTCGCGACACCTTGCGAAAGGGTGTAGGCACGATATCTCATTCCGCCTGCGGGAAGGCACGACCCGGCTTAATTTACGAATGGGCCCTCGCGTGGGTCCCGAACAGCGAATGCAAATACAAGTGTGGCGAAACCGCAGGGGGCTTACACTCCTGGGGACAACTCCGGCGAGCTTACAAATGGATCGCCGCTCGCTCCGTTTCGCCGGTCTACCTCTTTTGCTCCTTCGCGACGTGCCCGAGAGAAGGGAGGCGCGCGTTCCTTCGTTCGCCATTTGAAAACGGCTCACGCACCGACCCTTCCCGCGATAATGCTCTCTGAAAAATCGTATTATCATTCATTACGCTTTTATCTCGCGCGGTTCTTCCCTCTCGGTAGCCCTTTTCGTCTAAGAGCACAAAGAACGTGGGAATTTATTACGTCCGGCTTAATATTTCCTACCTTCTCGGTCTTTCTTCCTTTCCTCTCTTTCTCATTTCTCGCGCATTAATTTATCCTTTTCTACGAGAAAATCTAATTACGATCGCGGATTAAAATACCCTCTCTCGCGTCCTCGTGCCACAAACACCGAAAATTTCGCGAGAGCGCATCCCCCAAGAACAGCCGAATACGATTTTAATAAATTACGATTTTTATTAATTATCGCCGCGCGTATTACTGCCCACGTGTATTCGGTCGAGATATATGCGCGGGTCAATCCCACGCCTGGCCGGGTCACGACGGACGAGCGCGGCCCCATTAAGCCAGTACGTTAAGCGCGTAACAACGGCGTAAAGAAAGCATGTAATGAATCTAATCAAAACGCAGTAAATCAACGTGTTTCTCTCTCTCTCTCTCTCTCTCTCTCCCTTTCTATCTTTTTCTATCGAAGGAGCGCGCGTACCCACCTACACCTTCGGGCGAACGCTCCTTTCCTCTTTTCCCTACGGTCGCGAAAACTCGCGAGATCTCGTATCTGTTCGTATCTAGTCATTCGATACCTTACTCTTAAAAACATGAAATATCGGAGTCTTCGATCGTAAATTCGTCGCAAAAGAAAAATCGAGAGAAAGAATAAAAAGAAATTCTATCGCGATCTTTTGCAACGTCCTTCTGGTTCGTTCGATTTCACTCGAGGAGCAAGCGAGCCAACCAAAGTCCCTCGCCTGTACCGAGTGGCTTCCGCGCGCGAGCGCGCGATCGAGAGTGGACGTCGTTACTCGGTGCTCGTTGTTGCATTTTTGCGCGATGCTCCTTGTAGTCGGCATCGAAGATCCTGAGTCCTGTCGTGACCAGTGCCACGCGTGGTATCTGATGTCTACATGTGTACGACCGCTCGAGCTCGAGCTCACGCGATCCCAGTCCTCTCCTTTATACTACATCCACCTTGGCAACCTAAACCACCTGTGCACTACTCTTCCTCTTCCACCTTCTACTTCTACTTCTTCTTCGTCTTTGCCGCGCCTTCTTTCTCTCTCCCTCTCTCCTCTGTTCCAACTACCATAAGAAGGATAGGAAGAGGATAGAGCGATCGTGCAACGACGCCAGAGTCCACTCTCGAGCTCTACAAGGAAACGAAGAGAAAGAGAGAAGACGTAGGGAAAGACGCGTTCAAAGTATCAGCCCTCATTCCCAAAGCGGGCAAGATCTATCGCTTGGACTTTTCAAAGGGATCACGAGGAATCGCATGTCCTAAACCATTTATCAGCGCGTCGGCCGAGATGCGCCCTTTCGAAGAAGGTACGCCGTTCTCTTTCTCTCCTTCTCAGATAAGGTCGGACCGACGACGTAATGAAGAGGCAACCGCTTCTGGAAAACTGCCTGACGTTTCAATTTTGTAGCATCGACGGGACGAGAAGAGGATGAAGAGAGAAAGGGAGAGAGAGAGAGAGAGAGGGTGACGTCTCTCCCCCTCTCTCGTACTCTCTTTCCTTCTCCATCGCAAGTTGCCTATTCTGCACGCGTCCCTTCGCTTCGGCGCTGTGCTTCGACTTCGATTACACGCTTGTCTCAGCTCCGCCTCCCTCACCCTGACGACGTATATTACTGTATTTATCCTTGGTAAAAGTGCCACGTGAAAATGGCTACGGTCGGACGATCGTCTTGGGCCCGAGGGACTCGCAAATGTCGACATTCTTTTTTCTACTGGAATATCTTACATTGCTTCGATTCGACTGGAACAATTTTTTCCGGGCTAGGTTATCGTGATGTAATTAATATAGGTACCTTTTCAGAGATCGTTCGGACGCTGCAGTCCGACTCTTCGTCATCCTCGAATTCGCTCGGAGCATGATTTTAAAATCATGAGAACGTACGAGAAGGATAGAGAGAGAGAGAGAGACAGATAGAGAAGACGTAAAAGGTACGAAGCTATTCTCCTTTCACCATAAAGCGCCGTACACGTGGAAACAGCATGGCAGCTATTTACACCACTTAGCAACGCTGTTACGTTAAGGCCTACGAAAGATAAAAAGGTCAATCGTCTTATTGCTACCAGCCGGTAATAGACAATAGTCATCTGCTTTAACGATATTACGTTTCAACCTTTAAGGCACCGCCGTTCTAAAGCCAGCTTCATCTTTATTCGACGACGCCAAGGAGGTTAAGCGAATTTAAAAGTGTAAATCGTCGTAACCGTGCCACGTAATCCCTTTCCGGAGTTTCGAATTCAAGAAGTTCCCGACGATTTTCACTGCGAGACGACCGTTCGAGAAGGATCCAACGAGATCGTCCGTTGGCTCGTAGAACTCGGCGATCCCACTCTCGAGCATTGAAAAGACCAGGTAATCTCTCAATCGACATTTTGCACGACACGCGGCAAGTATGCAACGATTAGTTTCTCTCGTACGTTAATGTTAACGTTCGACTATATCGCGCCAAGCTAAACTAAGCTGAACGAACACCGAGCGATCGTACGGCACGATAGCATTCAATAAATGCGACTAATTATTGCTTATTCATTCCGAACCAGTCAGGAGTTCTTGCGACGGATATAGAGAAAAAAAGTGGGAAGTGCTCGATTATATAGATACGTGCATCTAGATATGCGAATATACATAGATGCATATATGTATGCGAGTGCAGAAGAAAAGACCACACCTGCGAGGAAAGAAAGAAAGAAAGAAAAGAGTGGAATGTCAGCTAACACGGTTATTCCTCTTATATTGTATTTAACGCTCTTATCTAGTCGGTACACGCGTATACGTAAAAGGTACAACTAGACCGGGAACGACGTCTTCGCCATCGACCTTTCCATCTTCGAAGCGTCACGCATCGCGCACGCCGATCGGAGACGCGCGAACCTCGCGAGCGACGCTGAATAAGAGAGAACGTCCTGGACGTCCTGCTCGCTC